>NW_025537681.1:0-29429 GCF_020615455.1 Coregonus clupeaformis | reverse complement strand
AGATATCTTTACCTCTGAATAAACTGCCTTATATTATACAATTATCCACCTTGTCCGAAAGTCTCTACTTGGTCTCCGTTCTCCAGTAAACTTGTGATCATCAACAGTTTCATTTTCGTTATTACAGAGGCATGGATATTTTGCTTAAAGCTACAATATGTAACTTTTTGGGCAACCCGACCAAATTCATATAGAAATATGTGTTATAGATTTGTCATCCAAACTGACATTAGTTGAGTTTCCATTGTTTTATAGCCTGAATGCGATGCATAACTAGTATTTTTCTAGCTTTTTAGTAGAGTACATAGCTAGAATCTATTCTATATGTAATTTAATGTTTAAGATATTCTGTACCCTAGTCCTTATTTGAACTATAAAAAAACGAACGAGTTTAAAACGTTTTTTAAAAATGTTATAGCCTAGCAGAACAGCCCCATTACGTTTTGCTTTCACTTTTCAAAAACGCTTTTTCAAATGTTTGTAAAAACATAACTTACCTGTAAGTCCAACATCACTTAGCGAAATAAACGAACAAAGAAGCAGTTCAATTAATACATATCGGATAGGGTTCATCACTGTTGGCTACTTATGGTAGATTCTAGAATTAAACTCTTTCATCATACTTGCGGATAGGAGCCTGCCTGCAGTCGCGATTGCCCCTCCCAAAATATATTTTTTTCAGTGAGTTTGAGCCAATTACTTGTCAAATAATATTACAGTCACTTGTTGGTAGGTGAATATCCTTATGATAGTTTATTTATCACAAAGGAATAGCCAGTCTAGACCAGGGTTCCCCAACTAGCGGGTTTTGCAGGCCGAATTTGGCCCGTGGTGAGTTCTATTTGGCCTGCCAAGTCTTCTGAGCAAAAACAAAACACTTCTTATTTTCTTTTTCTTGCAAAACAAAACACTTCTTATTTTATTTTCTTGAATTTTCATTGTTGGACATAAAAACTAAAAACACCAGGAAATCAGCTCCATGTGATTTTAATTTAAAGAAATCTGTTCCCAAGTATTCCCACGCATAACAGAGACCCATAACTCCCGGAAAGTGGCGCAGTGGTCTAAGGCACTGCATCGCCTTGGTTCGAGTCCAGGCTCTGTCGCAGCCGGCCCGCGACCGGGAGACCCATGGGCCGAGCACAAGTGGTCCCAACGTCGTCCAAGGTAGGGAGGGTTTGGCCGGCAGGGATGTGGGTTCGTTTCTCACGGGGGCCAGTATGAGAAAATATAAAACAACCCTGTAGCATTCACTAACTGTAAGTCCTCTGGATAAGAAGCGTCTGCTAAATGACGAAAATGTAGAATGTACAAATGAAAGCAGGTTTGAAATGATTATGCTTTATAAATGAAAGCTCCATATATAATAAATACGTTATACGGTCTCAGAATAATGCTTCTACATTGGAAAGTTGTGGAGATATAGGCGAAACACAGTATCATCCTGAGGTCTACATAACAGAGAGATAATGTCAATCATATTCTTGTCTGTTCTTAACATAGGTATGGTGGACATTTTTATATCAGAAAATGTAGTGGGGGTAATGTAGACTATTTTCAGAACATACAGTGCATTCGGAAAGTATTCAGACCCCTTGACTTTTCCACATTTAGTTACATTACAGTCTTATTCTAAAATTGATTAAATAGTTTTCTTTCCCCCTCATCCAATCTACATCACAATACCCCATAATGACAAAGCAAAAACAGGTTGGTTAGAAATTTTAGCCATATTATTATTATTTTAAACCATTAATGTCACATTTACATAAGATTATATCAGTACTTTGTTGAGGCGCCTTTGGCAGCGATTACAGTCTCGAGTCTTCTTCGGGTATGACCTTCCTAAGCTTGGCACACCCTGAATTTGGGGAGTTTCTCACATTTCTTCTCTTGCAGATCCTCTCAATCTCTGTCAGGTTGGATGGGAAGCTGCACAGCTATTTTCAGGTCTCTCCAGGACGTTTGATCGGGTTCAAAGTCCGGGCTCTGGCTGGGCCACTCAAGGACATTCAGAGACTTGTCCCAAGCCACACCTGCATTGTCTTGGCTGCTGTGTAGGTCGTTGTCCTGTTGGAAGACGAACCTTTTCCCCATCTGAGGTCCTGAGCTCTCTGGAGCAGGTTTTTTAATCGAGGATCTCTCTGTACATTAGCTTCGTTCATCTTTACCTCAAACCTGACTAGTCTCCCAGTCCCTGCCGCTGAAAAACATCCCCACAGCAAAGAGTTCAGTCTTGGTTTCATCAGACCAGAGAATCTTGTTTCTCATGGTCTGAGTCCTTTTGGTGCCTTTTGGCACACTCCGGCGAGCGGTCATGTGCTCTCTTTTACTGAGGATGGCTTCTGTCTGGCCCACTCTACCATAAAGGCCTGATTGTGGAGTGCTGCAGAGATGGTTGTCCTTCTGGAAAGGTTCTCCCATCTCCACAGAGGAACTCTGGAGCTATGTCAGAGTGACCATCGGGTTCTTGGTCACCTCCTGACCAAGGGCACTTCTCCCCGATTGCTCAGTTTGGCGGGGTGGCCAGCTCTAGGAAGAGTCTTGGTGGTTCCAAAATTCTTCCATTTAAGAATGATGGAGCCACTGTGTTCTTGGGGACCTTCAATGCTGCAGAAATGTTTTGATACCATTCCCCAGATCTGTGCCTCGACACAATCCTGTCTCAGAGCTCTATGGACAATTCCTTCAACCTCATGGCTTGGTTTTTGCTCTGACATGCACTGTCAACTGTGGGACCTTATATAGACAGGTGTGTGCCTTTCCAAATCATGTCCAAACAATTTAATTTACCACAGGTGGACTCCAATCAGGTTGTAGAAACATCTCAAGGAGGAACAATGGAAACAGGATGCACCTGAGCTCAATTTCGAGTCTCATAGCAAAGGGTCTGAATACTTATGGAAATAAGGTATTTCTGTTTTTTATTTTTAATACATTTGCAAAAATTCTGAAAACCTCTTTTCCCTTTGTCATTATGGGTTATTGTGTGTAGATTGCAGTGGCGGCTCCTGAAAAAATTCTCAGGGGGGGCAATTTTTCTGATGATTTAGGTGACCTACACACATTTAAAAAAAGATATGTCCAGCAACAACATGAAGACAGGGGCAGCATATAAGTCGATACCAGAAGCATTTATTGACTGATCTCAAAAGTGTTGGCTTACCAGGGGTTGGTGGAGCCCTCAGTTTCATCTTTGCCTCGCGTTAACTCAAACACTCCGCAAAACTTCACACACTGGATTAGCCGGCTGAGGATGCTGGCGGTTCTTGCTAATGTCGTAGTAAATATATTTGTTATAGTGAATATGGAATATGATATGTTGAGTAAAATGTTGTGCTAAGATCTATTTAGGTCAGGAGCTGGTTATAAGTTCTGTTCCTATCCAATAACAATGGACAAAAGGGTCCTATCTTGTCAGCCTTGTCAGCAGGTGGCCAGGACAACACCTGCGCGATAGGCCTCTCAGTTCTTCCAACTCACGAGTTCTTGCTCTGAGGACACACACCCATCACACACAAACACACACACACACACACACACATCATCACTGTTAAACACACACACACACACACACACACACATCATCCACTGTTAACACACACATCCACACACACACACACACACACACAAAAATCCCTCTCTTAGGCTGAACATTTGAAGACAGAGAACCCACTCAGAGCCAATGCAACAGTGACGGTAGCCTGGAGGGGACTTCGCCCAACTCATCAGGACCAATCAGAAGATCAGAACTACTAGATTCAACCTACTTCATTTATTGCATAAAATGTCTGCACACAATGTTTCGGGCTCTCTTCAGATAATAATAATAATAATAATATGCCATTTAGCAGACGCTTTTATCAAAGCGACTTACAGTCATGCGTGCATACATTTTTGTGTATGGGTGGTCCCGGGGATCGAACCCACTACCTTGGCGTTACAAGCGCCATGCTCTACCAGCTGAGCTACAGAAAGTGGATACTCATGGATGCGCACGCAATTGCTAAAATGTCAACACAATTGGGAGACACCACGTCATTTTTTGGAGACATGTTATTGACAGTAAACTATTGTAGATCGACTGCTAACTAAATAAAACATTTTTTAGCTGGCTAGCTAATCATCTTAGCTAAATGTGGGGCAAACAATTCAGTTATTTACCGTTAATTTGAGGGATTGGGGTGAAAGAAATCGAGTTACATAGTGATACTTTACGATATACTGTATTGACAATATCGCAATATTTTAGCGCTAGTTGGCTGTACCTGCACCAAAACACCATTATTGTTCCTTCATAGCTTGTTTCTCAATCTTTTCACATTGGGAGCCAATTTGTTTTCAGCACTTTTATTTCCATGACTGATCAAAACTCGTTCTCATGGCTTTCTGATCCCTCTGCAACAGACATATGGTGCGCAATAAAATCACAGTATCGAATCGCAATACGTATAGAATCATGAGACTCGTAATGCTGATGCATATATCTTATCGTGAGGTTCCTGGCAATTCCCAGCCCAAGTTCATTTGCCACAACAAATCTCTTCGCTAGCAAACGCGATGGCTTCTCCAAAACGGCAATGTGTCTCCAGCAATGTTTACTTTTTTGACGTTCTATGGCATCTCCACTTTCCAAGCATATATGACCACATGTAATATTTTGGTAAGTGATGCAAATAGTGAACTATGTAGGGCCAGGATGTAAAATATATGTAGCTGCAGCAATTTCTCTTATCTGATATGGTAAAGTAATGGGGCTTGATTTATAGCTCCCTAAGAGTTTGACGAACGGGTCCGTGCACGCGATTCCAGATATCTTTACCTCTGAATAAACTGCCTTTATTATACCATATCCACCCTGTCCAAAGTCTCTACTTGGTCTCAGTTCTCCAGTAAACTTGTGATTATCAACACTAACCTCATCGTTGTGGCGGCGACAGCTAGCCTGTATCCCTCATCAAGTTGAGTGGCAATGTTATTTTCCGTTCGTACCAATTTTTGGAAAATCCTCGGGTGTAGGACTTTCCGCCTTTAGTAGAAACCTGTTGAATTATTAAATTTGGTCTGGGAGGTCCTAATTGTTTCATTGCCAATTTATCTTCATTTGTTCGCCGACAAAAAGGAACTTCTTTCAAAGACACAATCCGCTCTTTTCTCAGTTACGTCCATGGTTACGTTACGTTACGATGACAAATGCGCATAAGTGCAAGCCCTCAGACACCCATAGAGATTGTATTGAAGGCTCTGAAATTTTGAAAAAAATAGATTTTACATTAGAGGCTATGAGAGACTTCTGGGCGATTTTCAACCTGACTGAAATCGCCCCAAAAGGGGGGGGAGCCATTTGAAGCACGACTTTAGCCTGATTCGACATTTAGTGGCAGTGTGGCACTGTGGCAGATCAGACGTATAGATTACAACACTGATAACTACTGTTGCCGTGATATAATTGATTAGAAAAAAAATCCCTTCCTTTTCCCGTTTGGCAGTGCGTCGCCCATATCGCCCTATTGAACAGGCCGCCCCTGGTAGATTGATGAGGATTATTATTTTTTTAATCCATTTTAGAATAAGGCTGTAAAGTAACAAAATGTGGAAAAAGGGAAAGGGTCTGAATACTTTCCGAATGCTCTGTAAATGGTTAGCCTATTTTAATTTGCTATAGAAATAACAACCCAACAACTAATCCAACTCTAAGACAGCAGTATTTGGAGAAACGTTTCTCAGCCTCCAAAAAGCAAAAGGTAAAAGCGCAGGCACTCGGAATGATATTCTGATACTGTTGAATAGTTCACTACCTGTAAATACATTGTATCAGCCAGAACAACTTTAACGTCTTCACCCAGCTCTCCTACAAAATATATAGCACATATTGGTATTGTGTGCCAGTGGATTCGTCCGTTATTACGGAGATGTTTTCAGTTCTTGTTTTTTACCAGAAGGCGCCTCCGTTCTTTACACGTGTTGCATTTTGGGATTGTCAACTTTTTCAAGAGAGATGTTGGTGCTTGCAAAAACCATATCCTCAGCATTTAGACTACGTTTTTACATGTATTTATATAGCACATGTCACGGTTTTCTAAGCCAGAACCCAGAAGCAGACCAGGACAAGGTGAGTTGAACGAAGGTGAGTATTTATTAACAGATTCAAAAAACGATGCAGAATAATCCAGGGGACAGAGCGGGTGGCGGAGATGAGTTGGTGGAGGTGAAGTGGCAGATCCAATGATGGCTCGGCAGCCGCCGACAACCAGGCAGGGGTTGGGTGAAGGTCCCGGGAGAATGACTGTAGATAGAAACAAACGGAGGTAAGTACACGGCAAGCCAACAAGGTGCAAAACAACAAAACTAACGATAGTAACTCAGAGGCTGATACGCTGACAAACATACTGTTCATGGCTAACGATCCGGCAGGGAATGGATGTCAGGTCAGAGCTTATGAAGGGTGATGATCAGGACCAGGTGTGCAGATCGCTGATGAGATGCAGGTGCGGGTAATCGGGAGATCTCCCGCCTAGCAACGTCGCCCGGCAACCAGGCAGGGAGCGTTCAAGAACCTTCAGGAAACAGGAGATTCAGAGCAGAAAAACGGCAACACAGGCAGGAACCGACTCAGGACGCAGGGTTCATGACAGCACATGAAAATGGCTGTTAGGAAATAGGTTACATTTTCTTCGATAAAATTCCTATTATTCCCATATAATGATTATAACAGACAATTAATAAGATAAATATTTATGTTGATAATGTCCTTAAGATAGGCTAATAAATGGGTGCATTAAGCTAAAGCATAGGCTGCTGATGAGAATAATTCTTCTTTGGGTTTTATGTCGAACTACACGCAAAAATATTTATTGTCGCCACCAACTGTGCGGGATGAAAATAAAAGATCCCAAAATACTCAAATGTGGATAAAAATACTCATACTGA
This sequence comes from Coregonus clupeaformis, assembly GCF_020615455.1. Lineage (NCBI taxonomy): Eukaryota > Metazoa > Chordata > Actinopteri > Salmoniformes > Salmonidae > Coregonus > Coregonus clupeaformis. The sequence goes on along the minus strand of NW_025537681.1, from coordinate 22,499 downwards.
CTACCCAAAGATCACTCATCAACATGCTCCTTGATTCATCTGTTGAAATCAATAATCAATGTCTGATCCCATTTGGAGCCTTGGAGGGCGGCACATCTTCCGTCGACAATAACCCTTGCAAATCTTCCGCTGTGAATTCCTGAAGTCCCAGATACTTTCCTGCGGCAGCCACAATGACGTCCAATTTCTTTGATTTTCTTTCTACTTGAGCCGTACAGTTTATCGCATTTGCAATGAATGCCACAAAATCCACTTTATTTACATTCAGCATGTCTGGTTCTCTTGGTTGACAAATAAGCCTATTAACTCTGGACTTTGGTGCATCCACTACCATTTCTTCAACTTCACTTCCTCTCTCAATTATTTTCATTGCCTCAGCGTAGGAGAGCCGATGGACTGCCCTAACTTTTGCCACCTCAACCTCCTTCACCCTTATAGGTCACTCCACAAACTCTGGGTCATGATCCCCACCACAATTGCAACACGGACGTTCTTCACTCTGATCTTCTGTATACTCCACCTGTCTGCACACACTTGAAACATTGTCAAATCCTTTACAATTTTTTACACTGTAATGGTTTAGGGACAAAAGCCATCACTGCGTAGTGCTTACCTCATATAACCCAACTTTACATGCGTAGGAAAGTGCTTATCATTTTTTTTAAACAATAGAAACGAGAAACTTTCTTCCTTTCACAATGCGGTTCAGATGACTGGCACTAAATACATCTGGGACTCCAGTCGCAAGGTTAACAGCTGCCTAATCCGGAGTTCGAAGCACGATACTTCAGGTGAGTCGATTTTTGTGAGGCCCACTGCCCTCTCCCTCGGTTCCTCAGACACACAATTATTCAGGACAAGCCCACTCCTGGTCACTCTGATTAATTGAACTTTTCCCAACATAAGATTCACCCTGTTCTAAAACCAATAGGATTTCCCAGATAAACATCCTCATCAAAAAAATAATAATAATCGCATCCCAACAAGAAACAAATCCTTGTCCGACATACTCTCATCCTCTTCAATTATCAACACGTATTTTTCATTTCATTCTTCCACACTACTATTGTCTGAATTCCTCTTTTCCAACTCCACTCGACAAGCTTCTCATTTCAAATTTGGCATTCACTTCCGCCATTTTCCTTATCGCCTGCAAACGTTGCCGATGAGACACTGCGCGATGAGAATACTTGTCGGCAAACATTTCATTTGAAGTCAATCAACATGGTTGGGAATTTATTTTAGACTAATTGGATAGTTATGTTAGATGATCATGGTATGCACAAGTGAGGTCAGATGATCGAAATCCAGGGTAAAAAAAACAAAAACGCCTGAGTTTCAGAGAAGAAAAAAATCCTTGTCAAGTGCATGACTTTCAGCCCACGCTGTCTTGACCAGTTACACAGCGCAAACCGGAGCCCCAAAAAACATTGACCTCATGTTGCATTCAGCCTCTGCATTTCTTGCCATTGGAGGCATTGTATGAACAGGGAGCATTAAATTGATCTGCCAGGGGAAAAACTAAATTACTATTGTGTAAAACTTCTGGATCAGTTAAAAATGTGTAAATAAATGTAAGGTGCCTTGCAGCACTCCAATTACAACTAGGTTGATTTAAAAAATCAAGGTACTCAAATGTTTCTTACCCGCTCAGACTGTTAGAGGTACTGGAACCCAGAGACAATAGAATTCCAAAAGTGTTGGAACTCATCATGTTGCTTGTTAGAAATTGCGTAATTCAAATCTGGTATTGGAATAAGAGAAAAAATAATCAAGAGATATTCAATCCAAGCTAAATGTATTATATGCAAAGTGTATGTATGATAAGTATGATGGTTCGTATACGGGCTCACTGAAATACCACGCAGGGCAGACAGAGAACTGACTTCCTTATTACAAATCCTTCCGTAAATACCCTGACAGTTTTAGTTCCCGCTCTCTGCTGGGCCTATCAGGGTAGAGGTTGGGCGTGGTTTAGACTTGCCCAACCTATCGCTGGCGCTCAGGCTGGTCCCAGCCCCTTGGCGCTCCACTGTTGCACACTGTTGCCAGGCATAAGTTGTTATCATAACAACCTGTAGAGTCAGCACCCATAGACACCGTTCCACTGTACTCTATGTACCTACGTTCAAGGACGGTTCACAGACAACAAAGAGGCAGTGTTTGGGTATTGTGAGACACAAGTTCTTATCTCCCCCTACTCCCTAAAACAGCTCCTCACATTAATCACAGCATGTTAGGTGAAACAATTTATATCAGTACAGTACAAACCTTTCATGCTTAATCATCAATGCATTCCTTCCAAGGTAGTCATCACATCCAGCTATGAGAAAACAAATCCCCACATGCTCCTTGGCACCATAGTAATGTGCATGAGAAAGATAGTTCTGGAGGTATCCACTCTAGTAGGCCATATAAGGGTGGCCTTGGGTGGAGGAGAGGGGGCAGGATTTGAACATGGATCTGAGCAAAGGACAGACTTTCTGCTGGTTCTGGATGTACTGGATGTAAAGTTGAAAGGCATCCTGGTCATAAGGGGTATAGGAACTGGGCTGGCCAGTGGATGATGTAGTGCAGGCAGCCGTCGTGGGAGAGGTTTGAGCAGTGGACTGAGGCAGGGTTGTTGAAGGGGTGGTACTGGTAGAGGTAGGATTGGGCTGGGTAGAGGCAGTTGTCGTTGTGGGGGCAGCAGTAGTCGTTGAGGCAGGTGTCGTAGTAGGGGCAGTAGAGACAGGGTATCTTTTGTCTGGCAGCAAACATTTACTACAGGCTGTGGTGCGTCCACTACCATATCTTTACTAGCATCACTTGTTTTCTCAATTATTTTAAGGAGATTCGATTGACCGCTCTCACTTTTGCCACCTCAATCTCCTTCACCCTTGCAGGGCAGTCCAGGAACTCAGGATCATGATCCCCACCACAATTGCAACACCGTCGTGCTTCTACACACCGTTCTTCAATATACTCTGTCCGTCTGCACACACTTGAAACATGGCCAAATCCTTTACAATTCTTACACTGCAATGGTTTGTGGACGAAAGCTCTTACAGCATATTTTACATGACCAAGCTTCACATGCGTAGGTATTTGCTCTTCATCAAAAAAACAACAGGACCGACAGACTTTCTTATTTTTCTCCATTCACCCAGCGGGTCAGACGCCAGGCAGCAACCACACCAGGCAGCAACCACACCAGGCAGCAACCACACCAGGCAGCAACCACACCAGGCAGCAACCACACCAGGAAGCAACCACACACACGAACTGAACGCACCCCTGGGGTTTCATGGTCGTTGCGTCGGCAGTGGGAGGGGTAGTCTCAGTGGTTGTGGTGGACTCTGTAGTTGACATAGTGTAGTCATTCTCTGGACAATTGAATTCCGCTGGGACAATCACCTGTTTTCTTAATGAATTGCCTTGGCACAGCTGGCACGCGTGGATAACGCGTTGTCTAAATCACGTGCAATTACACAGACATTAATTAGGGTGTGGGTTGTGGCTAGATGGTATACAGCTATGTTTTTTTTTTTTACTGCACGTTCAAGTCATGTCAGGGAGAATTTTTGCATTTTAGCTAACCCCAACCCTTTTCCTAACCTTAACCTAATTCTCCTAACCTGCTACGTTAATTCACCTAACCTGCTACGTAAATTCTCCTAACCTGCTACGAAAAGTAAATTCTACCCGTAGAGTTTTATACCAGGGGTAGGCAACCCTGGTCCTGGAGCGCCACAGGCACTTCATGTTTTTGATTTAACCGACCTGGAAGACCAGGTGTGTTGAATTTAGGAAATCACTGAACTGATTAATTAGCTCAGTTGGTCAGGCGTGGTGCCAAGTTGGAACAAAATCCTGTACCTGCGGCACTCCAGGAACAGGGTTGCCTACCACTGCTGTATACCATCTAGTCAAAGCTGTGCGACAGTCAACCGGATATTTGGACAAAGAGTAGGACACTGAAATTGGTAAGCCTACTATGTAAACAATTTAAATGAAGCTAAATGCAGGAAGGATACTTTTCCCACAAATCAATCAATCAAATGTATTTTTAAAGCCCTTTTTACATCAGCAGATGTCACAAAGTGCTATACAGAAACCAATCCTAAAACCCCAAACAGCAAGCAATGCAGATGTAGAAGCACGGTGACTAGGAAAAACTCCCTAGAAAGACAGGAACCAGGGAAGAAACCCAGAGAGGAACCAGGCTCTGAGGGGTGGCCAGTCCTCTTCTGGCTGTGCCGGGTGGAGATTATAAGAGTACATGGCCATTAAGGCCTGATTGTTCTTCAAGATGTTCAAACATTCATAGATGACCAGCAGGGTCAAATAATAATCACAGTGGTTGTAGAGGGTGCAACAGGTCAGTACCTCAGGAGTAAATGTCAGTTGGCTTTTCATAGCCGAGCATTCAGAGGTCGAGACAGAAAGAGAGTGGAAAACAGCAGGTCCGGGACAAGGTAGCACGTCCGGTGAACAGGTCACGGTTCCATAGCCGCAGGCAGAACAGTTGAAACTGCAGCAGCAGCACGACCAGGTGGACTGGGGACAGCAAGGAGTCATCAGGCCAGGTAGTCCTGAGGCATGGTCCCAGGGCTCAGGTTCTCCGGGAGGGAGAGAGGGAGAGAGAGAGAATTAGAGGGAGCATACTTAAATTCACACAGGACACCAGATAAGACAGGAGAATTACACCAGATATAACAGACTGACCCTAGCCCCCCGACACATAGACTATTGCAGCATAGATACTGGAGGCTGAGACAGGGGTGGGTCAGGGGACACTGTGGCCCTGTCCGACGATACCCCCGGACAGGGCCAACCAGGCAAAATAATGTTAGTTTGTGAAGGTGTTATACAGGCCGAATAAATCACAATTCAATCGAGTACAGGTTTAACAAAATGAATAACAGAGACAGAATGCAATATGGAATTGTATTAAATAATTTGGGGTATGGCCTCGTCAGATGCTAATGACAGTTAGCGTTTTGCTGTGCAGCTGGCATAGAAACCCCCCGCTAGGGGGAAAGGAGTTCCAATGACGGGCCTTAAGGGTAATATAGCTGGTGGTGGTGGAGAGGTGGATGGTTGTCACAGCAAGTGAGAGAACATGGGTAAGTTGACATATAAATACATCCCAAGGTTTACACCCATTGGTTGAGAGAGAGGAAAGTGATAATTGCTAAAAAGGAGCCCATAGGTAACAGCAAGCGTGCGCACATGGCTAACAGGAAGAGGAAAAGAACGAGATGCTATGCTGATGATACGTTTGTATTCATTCCCACTATGCCCGTATAATAGGAAAGAGTGAATTATGTTATGTTGCTTGATGAAGTTAAAGGAGCATTCAGACCAGCCTTCCTGATTTAACTTTCATAAACTACATTACAACAATAATACACCTAGCTTTTATCCACCCACCTGCTAGGACTGAGCATGCTATTGCTGTCTCTTATTTTGGAATGTGTAATGTCAGGCAAACTGGTTAGATATTAGATCCAGAAAGCCCTGCGCAACCATTTCATCTCCACGGTTACTGACAACATCAGCAAGTTGAGCTACATGCTGTCTGACCAGGCACAACACTGCAGTGATTGTATGAATTTATAGGCATATGCATGACCGTGTGTGTAAATGTCTACCTCTGTGACTGTCTGTCTTTTTCTGAAAAGTAAGTAATGGAGGCGGAAGTTGCAGGTGTCCAAAATCAAGGCTGGCGTATGGACGGTGATGGTGATGTCACTACTCTGCCCAATGAGGGAGAGGAGCAAGTGCGAGACACAGCGACAGGTGGAACAGTTTTTGATATCCTTCCATGTATAGTTCTGGGCTTAGTTTGAACTTTGATTAATTGAGTGGGTGAGATTATTGCAGGATGCATGAGATCAATGTCACTAATTGAAACCAAAGTCGCAAGAAGACCACTCAGATTATTTATTAATTTTTTTAAGAAATGGCAACAGATTTACATGTGAACGCTGTGTATGAACGATGTCTCATGTCATACTGAATTGGTTATGTTGTCTATTTGTCTATTTTTCAGATGATGAGTCTTCTAGGTTAGAGCAGGAACTCAATGAAGTTATTCTGCTCATGGATAACCATGTAAGAGAAATGTACAATCTAAGACAGGTCTTGTTTTGTTCTCCTTCTCTCCCTGACTACTTATTTTATCTCCCTATGTGTTTTCTCTATAGGGGCTACAAGATGAATATGTACAGTCTTTAGATTGTCCACCACCTCCCACTTCTGGTTTTCTGGGAGTTCTTAGATATAAGAGGGAGTCCCAGGACCAAGCCCCAAACCCAAGGAATGTCCTCCCAGAGGTACAACACTTTACCCATCTGTCCACTACCACACCCTAATCTCCCTCATCTCTTCATAGTCCAGTTTATTAGTTCCATGTGTCAGCCAGGGACTAATGATCGGAATATGAAAAGTCACAAAGGATCGCCCTTCAAACCCAGCTCTTCTATCTAGGAAGATCTCTTCCACTCGGCAGGTAGCTTAGTGGGTAAGAGCATTGTGCCAGTAACCGAAAGGTCGCTGGTTCTAATCCCCGAGCTGACTAGGTGAAAAATCTGTCGATGTGCCCTTAAGCAAGGCACTTAACCCTAATTGCTCTGGATAAGAGCGTCTGCTAAATGACGTAAATGTAAAAATTCAACTGGCATTGTGATGTTATGAATATAATGTGCAACCCATATACTGTATGTCATAGAAATTGTGAATAGCACACCTGAGCCATTTTTGGATACAGTGTATAACTCTGTATTATTGTAAGTGATCCGTTGTGTGATCATCTTTTATCACTCCCCCCTGTTGTCCTGCCCCAGCCTCTCAGGGACTCTCCAGTGATGTGTGAGTACTGTGGAGAGAAAGCAAGGCCTCCACTTGGTCCAGCATTTGCAGAGGACCCTGAGGTAAGGCTGGATGTCATGGATGGTAAAATGAAACGCCCTGCAACAAGCATCACCTGAATAGGTGATGGGGAATATTAGAACAGAGGAAGTGTGGAACAAAGCAGGACACATGATGTTTATGATATGCCCCTCCCCACACTCCATATGCATGCACACACACCCTACCTTACTCAATTTCTCTCTTTAATGACCTATCTCACGCACATGCCCTCGCACACACACAGCTCTTCTGCTGTGCCCAGTACCAGCAGCTCTGTGAGATGCTGGCCAATGAGAGGTGGCTTGCACTGCAGAGACCTGATCGGGAGGATGATGCAACACTCCTACCTGACAATCAGCCAACCAGAGAGGAGGAGGAGCTGCAGGCCCAGGCCAGGGACAGAGAGGAGCGCAGGTATGAGGGGTCATGGATTAAAGGTAAAAATAAGGGACAAATGTGCATCTGATTCTCTGTCTAGGAAACTGGTGACCCTAAGGCAGCTTGCTGCCTATATATTATTGGATCATTGGTTATCCTTACTAATGGATAATCTGCATCTGCTATTATTTTCTTAGTGTCTGACTCTCTATTGTTCTCCATGCTTTGGGATTGGGAAGAATAGTCTGCAATCCCATAAGCATAATCAGGTGTGCTTGATTGAGCTTGCCTTGTGTGCCGGATGGTGGAGTTTGAATTTAGGACTAACAAAATGGTTCCAAAAGTGTGAAGCCCATTTCTCCTGAGTCCTGCACAGAGAATGACTGAAATCCAGCACATCACTAGCAAACTCCGCCTCTTCCTCCTCAGAAAGCAGGAGCAAGAGCGAGAGAGACTCTACCAGGACACACAGTCAACCCTCCGATCTGCAGATACCTGTGAGTACGCAACAGTTTATAAACACACATTTAAATATGAGTCTGTTTTCTGTGGAAATGATCAATTAATCACTTTAAGTTAATTCAGGATGTTCATTTTTATATATATTTTTTAAAAGCCATATATTTCCATTAACTTTGAACTGATGGAGTTGAAATGTCATTGACCTCTGTCTGCTCTGCTGTCCTGTTTCATAGACACACCCCTCTCTAGGACCATCAGCTACCAGCTGTCCACCTGTACAGCCAAAGAGGCACAGTGGACTGTTACACAACATCCTGGGATTGAGGAGGACCTGGAAAAAGAAAATGGAGACCCCCTTTATGATCATGAGTCATTTGAGTTTGGCATTTCTCCACATCAGGTACAAATTATGCATACAAACAGTTATCACCTGCAGCATGGTCAAGCAAGTTCATATTTTCGACAGTTTACTAAACAACTGCTGATTTAGAACCACAGAGTTACCGCAAGTCAGCACAAAGACACTGCCTCCACTATTCCAGCACCATTTCAACTTAAACATTTAAAGACCATCAAATCAACAAGGCTATATATGCTTAGTTTAATATACACACAAAAGAAAAACGTAAAGATACCAAAAACAGTTTTGTCCAATCAATGTTGCTAAATATCATGCGGCTGTCCATGGTACTGATTTCTGTGTGTCGGCGCTCACGCAAGTAAAACAAAACATGCCATCCTCCTCTCTTTCATGTTGTCAAAACGGTCTATGGCTCTGTCATACGGTACACTTTTAGTTTTTGTTGTCATAAGCTACCTAGCTAAAATGCTTGCTAGCCTAACTTCCTTGCATGGGCAACAATGAGCCACTAAGTTAGCTAGCTAGTTAATGTGAGCCTACTAGGCTACATATTGAGCTTCAATCGTCTCAGGTCAGTGGCACAACATATGAATTTATGGTTAGATCAGAATCACAGTCATAATCATTGGCTTGTACAGAGAATTACGTCAAAACCACAAGTCCAAATCCCCATCTCCATCCATGGCTTAGGAAAGGGCATCAACACAAGCAGACCAGAAACTGACAAGTTTTTCTGAAAATCACGTTTTGCAATGGAAGTAATTTGATTGGTCTGAAGCCAAATCCAAACTGACCTCCCTTGGGGGCCGTTTTGTTGCACCAGGACAGCCCACAGTTGAGCTCAGCTCAACGCTGATTGGCTAGTTCTTTTATAGTTTTTTATCAAGGAAGGCCAAACGCTTGTTGGCATCAATCAATCAAATGCTACGGCGGCAACATGTTATACTCTTTAGGTCCAGACAGCATCAGATACATGGGCTACACATACTAAGACAGAGGGGCGCTGTTTCCCTCGCTCAGATGATTTCTCTAGTGAGATTCAGCCACTTGCAAATTGATGGAAAATTATGAAAACACAGAGAGAGACGAAAGATCAATTATTATTATTTTTTTTTTTTTTATTGGTCAAATATTTTTGGGAAGCCTGGCTTCCCTTGGCCCATGAACACACGCCACTGGTGGTAACACCTGAAAATACTTATGAATACAGGTTATCTTAACTGATAAATGCGTTTTGTATATGGATTCCATTGGCAGGATGGGGCACGATTTCTGGAGAAGTATTATGCCTGTGGGAGCAAGTTTCTCACAGTCTTCCCAGATGGTTCTGCCCAGGTTTTGTATCCTTTCACAACATAAGTAAACTCATTGTTGGAGATTTTAACTCTACGATCATGTAATAATCGGCAATGCATATTTTGTTGTGGGTATCGTCCATCCTTATCATCATGCCACACAGCTATCCCTCTGGCTTCTTGGCCCTGGTCATAATCTCTGATGGAAGAGGAAGGGTATGCATTGTACACAATGACCACTCCCTTGGGCAGCCAATCAGGGCACTGTTCCAATCTGATGGCAGGGCCACATGTTACCACGGCAACGGTAATGTCTGGTAAGACGGGGCCACTCTTTGTGATTGGTTATTGGTAATAAAAAGGTGTACTTATTCAGGAAAATGTCCTGGCCGAACGTCACTATGTCTGTATCCCAGGCTGAGCTTGGACGCATCAGGAGGTCAGTGTCTGAATGATGCGGGGCCAGGATCAGAAGGTGGAGTTGGAGAGGCCAAAGCCAGACGCCCACCCCCCTGCGGCCGGTCTTCCTGTCTTTAAACCGCAGCCTGGGGGTGAGGGTCCTGGGACAGGAACACGTGTTTGTCTCTTTCCTGGCTGGTGGCCAACAGGCCAAGTTCAGTGTGGGGGCCTGTGTCCAGGTAAGCATACGCCAACTCACACTGACAAATGTACTCATTCATATACACCTGTCCACACCAACACATGTCCTCTTAGATGTATTTGGGGGACTTTGAGCGGTTCTGGATCGGTTCTGACTGACATTTTGGTGTACAAAGTGCTCTGTGAACGTTGTAGGGTCCCATGTCTTATAGTGCAAGAAAGCCCCATCTCTCTGCTCTCCTCTCCCACCGGGACTGACTTGAAATGTCAGGTTTCAGACCCAACATTTGCATAGGCCGTGATGTGTCACATTTTCTGGCCTATCCAGACAAAGGAACGATTTCCTGTTTCTGTGAAACTCACAGCTGCACTTGCAATAGAGCATATGAAACTGGAGAATCTAGTGGATGCAACAATACTAGTTTTATCTCGCTGTGATATTCTCAGACGGATTTAGCTCTCAACATTAAAATATAGTTTAAAAATATTATTTAGTAAGATCACTTTCTCTTAATCACAGAAGGAGGAAATCACTGACTCCTTGAAGCTGAAGTTGTAACGAGTCAACACACATTTCAATGGGGTCTCTGCCTCACTCAGTGGACGTTTAGGAGAAAATGATCTGTTGGCAGTTATAGCAAAGAAAGAACAATGAGCCAGATGTTTCACTTGATGTATAAATCTGAAGCATCCAGTTGGCATTTCCACTCAACACCAAAGACGGAGCGTGATGGATTTTGTCCAACATTCTGCTAATTTTATCATTGATGAAACATTTGATCTTAATACAGTTTTCTGTTCCTAAAACTAGAATATATTAAGAACAGAGTGCACTAAGCTTTGTAGACTTTACCCTTTGCCAAAGTTTCTAAAAAATTGCGTTGTTTAGGAGTGGAAGGGCGAATTTAGTTATTGCACATGCACACTTCAGAGTAGGCGTTCTCTAATGGAAATATGCAAATACATGCTAGAATACGCTTGGCTCTGCCCACCTCCATGCTTGTTCTGTCCACTATGATTAATTTGCTCCCATTGCGGTCTATCTTGGGTTAGTTATAAAAAATCTTTGGTTATATGAAATAGTGGTAATATTGTACTGTCACTAGGTACGACCATATTTATTTTACAGTTATATGAAATCTTATAATAAGTAATTTATAATTTGATTGTTACTATATTTAAAAGCATTTCAGTCATTTCAAGCGCTATTGCCCCACTTTTGTTGAATAGGAAAAAAATATATATGATTTTTCATAATATTTGTACTATGTACTTGAGCTTGTGTCCTCAAAAGTGAGTACATCTCAGCAATTTATAACAATTTTTACCAGAAATGTTGAGTGTCTATTTAAGTGGAAATCAACATTTTGCCCTATCATTCAACTAGAAATCTTTATAAAATCATTTTTTAAAATTATTATTCTTATTCTTAACAGCCAGTGTCTCGGAGGATCATTCAGGCTCCAGGTCCATCCATATCCAAGGAGGAGTTGATTCTGTTGGCTGGACGGATAAGGGTCCATCAGGTCATTAGGTATCTCCACCACTGCCTGCGCTCCCCCTCCAACCCAAGGCCTCTGAGGGCTGTACTAGCCCCCCGCCTCGTCTTTCTGGCCAAGAGGTTACTGGACTTGAGTTTCTCCCATCGGCTTGAGGAGAGTGAGAAGGCCTTTGTCCACAGGTGTCTCCAGGATTGCCTGTGATCTCTGTACCTGTCATCGTACCAGGCAGGCATCTGACAAAAAATCGCACATCATTATAAAATCACAAAACATCATTATGTGGAAACATTGAAGATTTCAGCTTATTATGACACCACACAGATTTGACCATAGAGATCCTATTAAATTAATTCCTAATTATAAAGATTTGACTTACATCACAGCCTACAGTGCCTTTAGAAAGTATTCACACCCCTTGACTTTTTCCACATTTTGTTGTGTTACAAGGTAGGATTAAAATGGATTTAATTGTCATTTTTTGTCAATGATCTACACAAAATACTCTGTCAAAGTGGAAGAAAAATTCTAACATTTGTCAAAATAAAAATAAATAACAATTGTCCCAGTTATTGCCTAGATTGCAGGTCATTTTCATTTCATCCGCGACGAGATGTTGGTAAAAAATATAAAACACTCACATATCTTGATTAGATAAGTATTCAACCCCCGAGTCAATACAGGTTAGAATCACCTTTGGCAGCGATTACAGCTGTGAGTCTTTCTGGGTAAGTCCCCAAGATCTTTGCTCGCCTGGATTGTACAATATTTGCACATTAATCATTTTTAAATTCTTCAACCTCTGTAAAGTTGGTTGTTGATCATGCTATACAGCCATTTTCAAGTCTTGCCATAGATTCTCAAGCTGATTTAAAGCCAAAACTGTAACTAGGCCACTCAGGAACATTCAATGTCGTCTTGGTAAGCAACTCCAGTGTATATTTGGCCTTGTGTTTTAGGTTATTGTCCTGCTGAAAGGTGAATTAGTCTCCCAGTGTCTGTTGGGAAGCAGACTGAACCAGGTTTTCTTCTAGGATTCTGCCTGTGCTTAGCTCTATTCCGTTTCTTTTTATCCTAAACAACTCCCAAGTCCTTGCTGATGACAAGCATACTCATAACATGATGCAGCCACCACCATGCTTGAAAATATGAAGAGTGGTACTTAGTGATGTTGTGTTGGATTTGCCCCAAATATAATGCTTTGTATTCAGGACATAAAGTTCATTTCTTAGCCATTTTTGTTTTTGCAGTTTTACTTTAATGCCTTAATGCAAACAGGATGAACATTTATATTCTGTACAGGCTTCCTTCTTTTCACTCTGTCGTTTAGGTTAGTATTGTGGAATATCTTTAATGTTGTTGATCCAGCCCCACTTTTCTTGTATCACAGCCATTCAACTCTGTAACTGTTTTAAAGTCACCATTGGCATCCTGAAATCCCTGAGCGGTTTCCTTCCTTTCCGACAACTGAGTTAGGAAGGACGCCTGTATTTTTGTAGTGACTGGGTGTATTGATACACCAACCAAAGTGTAATGAATAACTTCACCATGCTCAAAGGGATATTGAATGTCTGCTTTTTTTTAAACCTACCAATAGGTGCCCTTCTTTGCGAGGCATTATAAAACCTCCCTGGTCTTGGTGGTTGAATTTGTATTTGAAATTCACTGCTCGACTGAGGGACCTTACAGATAATTGTATGTGTGAGGTCTAGAGATGAGGCAGTCATTCAAAAATCATGTTAAACACTATTATTGCACACAGAGTGAGTCCATGCAACTTATTATGTGAGTTTTTAAGTAAATGTTTACTCCTGATCTTATTTAGGCCTGCCATAACAAACGGGTGGAATACTTATTGACTCAAGACATTTCAGCTTTACATTTTTTATTAATTTGTTTTAAAAAATCTACAAACGTCATTCCACTTTGACATTACGGGGTATTGTGTGTAGGCCAGTGACACAAAATCTCAATTTAATCCATTTAAAATTCAGGCTGTAAGCAGTGGCGGCTCCTGAAAAAATTCTCAGGGGGGGCAATTTTTCTGATGATTTAGGTGACCTACCAGGGGCGGTGTGTTCAATAGGGCGATATGGGCGACGCACTGCCAAACGGGAAAAGGAAGGGATTTTTTTTCTAATCAATTATATCACGGCAACAGTAGTTATCAGTGTTGTAATCTAGACGTCTGATCTGCCACAGTGCCACTAAATGTCCAATCAGGCTAAAGTCGTGCTTCAAATGCCCCCCTTTTGGGGCGATTTCAGTCAGGTTGAAAATCGCCCAGAAGTCTGTCATAGACTCCCATGTAAAATCTATTTTTTTCAAATATCAGAGCTTTCAATACAATCTCTATGGGTTTCTGAGGGCTTGCACTTATGCGCTTTCGTCATTCGTAACATAACCATGAACGTAACTAAGAAAAGAGCGGGTAGCAGCATGAGCGTCAATCAATTCACTACTACTATCAAAATGGCTAGGCTTCAGTGCAACTCCGATTGTGTCTTTGAAAGAAGTTCCTTTTTGTCCGAACAAATGAAGATAAATTGGCAACGAAACAATTAGGACCTCCCAGACCAAATTTAATAATTCAACAGGTTTCTACTAAAGGGGGAAGTCCTACACCCGAGGATTTTCCAAAAATTGGTACGAACGAAAAACCTGGCTAGCAGGCTGCGATGTAGCTAATGCAGTCTTCTGCTACCCCTGCTTACTCTTTCACCCTGAAGGCGACACGGCAGACAGCACCGCTTGGACAGCGACTGGTGTGACGGACATGCACCATCTTTCAGGAAAGATTAAGAAACATGGCTGTCAAAGACCCACATGGATAGCTGTTGAGATTGTCTGCTTTGGGAGAGTGAACATTCCCACTCAACTGGATGAGGGTACAGGCTAGCTGTCCGCCGCACACGATGAGGTTAGGTGTTGATAATCACAAGTTTGCTGGAGAACTGAAACTGACAAGGCTGACAAGATAGGACCCTTTTTGTCCATTGTTATTGGATAGAACAGAACTTATAACCAGCTCCTGACCTAAATAGATCTTAGCACAACATTTTTACTCAACATATCATATTCCATATTCACTATAACAAATATATTTACTACGACATTAGCAAGAACCGCCACATCCTCAGCCGGCTAATCCAGTGTGTGAAGTTTTGCGGAGTGTTTGAGTTAGCTTTGCGAGGCAAAGATGAAACTGAGGGCTCCACCAACCCTGGTAAGCCAACACTTTTGAGATCAGTCAATAAATGCTTCTGGTATTGACTTATATGCTGCCTCTGTCTTCATGTTGTTGCTGGACATATATTTTTTTAAATGTGTGTAGGTCACAGTGGCGGCTCCTGAAAAAATTCTCAGGGGGGGCAATTTTTCTGATGATTTAGGTGACCTACACACATTTTAAAAAATATATGTCCAGCAACAACATGAAGACAGGGGCAGCATATAAGTCAATACCAGAAGCATTTATTGACTGATCTCAAAAGTGTTGGCTTACCAGGGTTGGTGGAGCCCTCAGTTTCATCTTTGCCAGCTAACTCTCAAACACTCGAAAACTCACACACTGGATTAGCCGGCTGAGGATGTGGCGGTTCTTGCTAATGTCGTAGTAAATATATTTGTTATAGTGAATATGGAATATGATATGTTGAGTAAAATGTTGTGCTAAGATCTATTTAGGTCAGGAGCTGGTTATAAGTTCTGTTCCTATCCAATAACAATGGACAAAAGGGTCCTACTTGTCAGCCTTGTCAGTTTCAGTTCTCCAGTAAACTTGTGATTATCAACACTAACCTCATCGTTGTGGCGGCGGACAGCTAGCCTGTATCCCTCATCCAGTTGAGTGGGAATGTTCACTCTCCCCAAAGCAGACAATCTCAAACAGCTATCCATGTGGGTCTTGACAGCTCATGTTTCTTAATCTTTCCTGAAAGATGGTGCATGTCCGTTACACACCAGTCGCTGTCCAAGCGGTGCTGTCTGCCGTGCCGCCTTCAGGTGAAAGAGGCAGGGGGTAGCGAAGACTGCATTAGCTACATCGTAGCCTGCTAGCCAGGTTTTTTCGTTCGTACCAATTTTTGGAAAATCCTCGGGTGTAGGACTTCCCCTTTAGTAGAAACCTGTTGAATTATTACATTTGGTCTGGGAGGTCCTAATTGTTTCGTTGCCAATTTATCTTCATTTGTTCGCCGACAAAAGGGAACTTCTTTCAAAGACACAATCGAGTTGCACTGAAGCCTAGCCATTTTGATAGTAGTAGTGAATTGATTGACGCTCACGCTGCTACCCGCTTCTTTTCTTAGTTACGTTCATGGTTATGTTACATGAGCGAAAGCGTGAGTGCAAGCCCTCAGAAACCCATGAGATTGTATTGAAAGCTCTGTATTTGAAAAAAATAGATTTTACATGGGAGTCTATGACAGACTTCTGGGCGATTTTCAACCTGACTGAAATCGCCCCAAAAGGGGGCCATTTGAAGCACGACTTTAGCCTGATTGGACATTTAGTGGCACTGTGGCAGATCAGACGTCTAGATTACAACACTGATAACTACTGTTGCCGTGATATAATTGATTAGAAAAAAAATCCCTTCCTTTTCCCGTTTGGCAGTGCGTCGCCCATATCGCCCTATTGAACACACCGCCCCTGGCTGTAAGACAACAATGTGGAAAAAGTCCAGGGGTGTGAATACTTCCTGAAGGCACTGTACTTGTACAAACTTCCATCCCATTATGACATCACACAACACCCCCATCATCCTTATTAAACGATCAGCTCATGATGACCTCACACAGCACCACTTGCATCATGCCACATGCAGTGAACACTCAGCTCATTGTGACATCATAGTGCCATATGACTGTGCCTACTGTGTAAAACTGAGGATTGACCTTTTTTTATTACAGTTGGGTCTGATACTTTTGAGGCCTCTGCAATGTGTAATTGTGAGAAGCTTGATTTAATTTTTAAACATGAAATTAATTATGTGAAACTACTCAAGTGTCACAATAACTTAACTTAATTTCAAACTTAATTTCTGACTTTCAATACATATCTATTTTATATGATTTTAATGTAATATTTTTTTCTAGATTCATCAGTGTGTATCAAATGTACTACATCAAATAATTGGAAATGTTATTATTTGTAGCAACATACAATAAACACTACTGGAGTTGGTAGCACGTTAATTGGGGAGGACGGGCTCGTGGTAATGGCAGCCATCATTATGAGCCGTCCTCCCCTCAGCAGCCTCCTGTAATAAACACCTATGAGCAGGGTCAATAGTAAAGTAGTCTTGAATTGTGCCATGTGTCAATCGTTGTAACAGTAATGGCTGGAACGGCGTAAATGGAATGGCATCAAACACATGGAAACCATGTGTTTGATGTATTTGATACCCTCCACCTATTCCGCTCCAGTCATTAACACAAGCCCCTCCTCCCCAATTAAGGTGCCACCAACCTCCTGTGGTTGTAACACTGATAGCGAGGCAAGTAGGTTGCACTATCTCTTTCACTGTGGATTAAAGAGTCTGGTGTAATCCAAGATGGGAGGGTCTCTGCATTAAGAGACTCAACCGGAACTGTTCCAGTCCAGATGAGACTCTGCTTAAGCTCATGATAAACCCCTTAATGATTTAACCTAATTGGAAGATATGCTCTTGTAGACATGCTTCTCTACACGAGTATAGGTAGCATTTTAGACAGTTATGATTGCGATATTCTTTAGGTAGCAATATACTCCTATTAAGTGGCATGTCAAGAAATGGCGGTACACTGAACAAAAATATAAATGCAACATGTAAAGTGTTGTTTCCATGTTTCATGAGCTGATATAAATGATCCCAGAAATTATCCATATGCATAAAAAGCTTATTTCTCTAAAATCTTGTACACAAATTTGTTTACAACCTGGTTAGTGAACATTTCTCTTTTGCCAAGATAATCCATCCACCTGACAGTGTGGCATATACTTTGCATTCGGAAAGTATTCAGACCCATTGACTTTTTCCACATTTTACGTTACGTTACAGCCTTATTCTAAAAATGGATTTAAAAATAAATAATCCCTCATCAATCTACACACAATACCCCATAATGTCACGAATTCCGCCGAGGCTGCTCCTCCTCCTTGTTCGGGCAGGCTTTGGCGTTCGTCGTCCCCGGAGTACTAGCTTCCACCGTTTGATGTTATCTATGTTTGTTTGGTTTTGTCTGTTTAGTGCACATGTTCCACATCACGTCTTAATTATGTCACCTATAAGTTTCCTCTGGTTTTTGTTTGTAGTTGTGTGTCGTTGTTCTCCTGTCGGGTTGGTTTAGTGTATGAGTTTACTATTTGTTAGTGCCGTGCGCACTTTACGCACTGTTTTGCGTATTCGCCTGATGTATTTTGAATTTTGCTCCGGTGACTATTAAAAGTCGGATCAACTAAGCTTCTGTGTCCTGCGCCTGATTCCAACACCGCATCCACATCAGCCTTGTGACAGAACGACACACCTTACATGGAGTCAGCAGGAGCAGCGGCGGCGACCGAGTCGCTGGAGGATCGGGTCAGCTGCCAGGACGCCATGATCCAGCAACTCGGCACCACCATGCAGGAGGTTATGGACACTCTGCGTCGATGGGAGAGGGGAGGCCTGCCCACACCCCCTCCTACATTACCACCACCATCGGTCAGCCCCACCAGACCAGCTCCGGAATCCAGCGGGATTCGGCTCTCGCTCCCGAGGTCGTATGACGGCACCGCAGCCGGGTGTCAGGGGTTCCTCCTTCAGGTGGAACTCTACTTGGCCACCATACACCCGGCGCCCTCGGGATACGAGAGCGTTTCCGCCCTCATCTCCTGTCTCTCCGGCAAGGCGTTGGAGTGGGCCAACGCCGAATGGAGGGGAATAGACGCCGCCACTATCAGCTACGCGGAGTTTCCCCGCCGCTTCAGGGCAGTTTTCGATCACCCTCCAGAGGGTAAAGCGGCGGGGGAGCGTCTGTTCCACCTCCGACAGGGGGTGGGGAGCGCACAGGAGTTCGCCCTGGATTTCCGGACGCTAGCGGCGGATGCGGGGTGGAATGAGAGGGCCCTCATCGATCACTATCGGTGTAGCCTGCGTGAGGACGTTCGTCGAGAGCTGGCCTGCAGGGACACCAATCTGTCCTTCGACCAGCTAGTGGACATGTCCATCCGTTTGGATACCCTGCTGGCCACCCGCGGACGTCCCGAGATGGAGCCGTTCATTCCATCCCCCAGCACCTCCGAGCCGAGCCCAATGGAGCTCGGGGGTGCTGGCGCCAGAGAGAGTAGGAGAGAGAACCCGAGGAGGGTCGTCCCCTGAACCAGCTGTGGCCGTGGAGGACACACTGCGGCTAGGTGCTGGGGAGGGTCTCAGAGGAATCGAGGCAACAGGTCGCACACTGGGGAGTCATTTCAGGTGAGTAGGCACTCCACTCACCCAGAGCTCTCTGTTGTTCACTTTTGTATACCTGTGGTATTTCCTCAGGTTGCATCTCATTCCCAGCATAAGGCGCTAGTCGATTCAGGCGCAGCTGGGAATTTTATTGACCAGCAATTTTGTTCTAAGTTAGGGATTCCCCTCCTGCCCGTTGATGCACCCTTTCCTATCCATGCCCTAGATAGCCGCCCGTTGGGATCTGGGTTGATTAGGGAGGTCACAGCGCCACTAAAGATGAAGACAGGGGGTCATGAGGAGATTATCCAGTTGTACCTCATTGACTCTTCTGCGTATCCCGTGGTGCTGGGGCTTCCTTGTTAGTCACCCATGACCCCACTATTTCGTGGCAACAGAGGGCTCTCAAGGAATGGTCTGGCCAGTGTGTTGGGCGATTTTTAGTTGTTTCTGTTGGGGCGACCACGGTGGAGAGTCCGAACCAAGTGCCCGCAATGCACATTCCCCCTGAGTATGAGGATTTGGCACTCGTGTTCAGTAAGACGAGGGTGACGCGATTGCCACCTCATAGACAGGGAGATTGTGCGATAAACCTCCAGACAGGTGCGGCACTTCCGCGGAGCCATGTGTATCCTCTGTCTCAAGAGGAGACGGCGGCTATGGAAACATACATAGCTGAGTCCCTGAGACAAGGATACATACGGCCTTCCACTTCCCCTGCGTCCTCAAGTTTCTTTTTTGTGAAGAAGAAGGACGGAGGTTTGCGCCCGTGTATTGATTATCGTAGTCTCAATCAGATTACGGTGAAGTACAGTTACCCTCTACCTCTGATTGCGAGTATGACTGAATCATTACGCCGGGAGCGCGTTTCTTCACAAAACTGGATCTCAGGAGCGCTTATAACTTGGTGCGCATTAGGGAGGGGGATGAATGGAAGACCGGCATTTAGTACTACCTCAGGTCATTATGAGTATCTTGTCATGCCATACGGGTTAATGAATGCTCCTTCAGTCTTCCAATCATTTGTGGACGAGATCTTCCGGGACCTGCATAGGAGCAGGGAGTGGTAGTGTAACATTGACGACATCCTAGTGTACTCTGCTACACGAGCCGAGCATGTAGCCCTAGTGCGTCGAGTGTTGGGTAGGCTGTTGGAGCATGACTTCTATGTCAAGGCAGAGAAATGTCTGTTTTTCCAGGAGTCCATCTCCTTTTTTGGGTCATCGGTTGTCCGTGTCAGGGGTGAAGATGGAGATTGACCGGTGTGTCCCAGTACGTAACTGGCAAATCCCAACCACTGTGAAAGAGGTGCAGCAGTTTTTGGGTTTTGCCAATTACTACCGGAGGTTTATCCGGGGTTTTGGACAGGTAGCAGCTCCCATTACTTCCCTGCTGAAGGGGGCCCGGTGCGTTGCAGTGGTCGGGCTGAGGCGGACAGGGCGTTTGTAAACTGAAGGACCTGTTCACCTCGGCTCCGGTGCTGGCGCACCGGACCCCGGCTTTAGCGTTCCGAGGTAGAGGTGGACGCGTCAGAGGCCGGTATTGAGGCAGTACTGTCGCAACCTCAGGCACGCCACCTCCGTCCCTGCGCTTTTACTCTAAGAAGCTCAGCCCGCGGAGCGTAATTATGACGTAGGGGACAGGGAGCTGTTAGCCGTGGTTCAAGCCTAGAAGGTGTGAGGCATTTTGGGTTGAGGGGGCTCAACACCCTTTCTCATTCTGACCGACCATCGTAACCTGGAGTACATCCGGGCAGCTAGGGAGATTGAACCCTCGTCAGGCTAGGTGGAACATGTTCCGACCCGGTTTGTTTTTAAGATCACGTACATCCCAGGGTCCCAGACAAGCCAGCGCCCTGTCCCGTAGTGACACAGAGGAGAGGTCCATTGAGCCCACTCCCATGCTGCTGGAGTCTTGTCTGGTGGCACCGGTGGTGTGGGAGGTCGATGCGGATAATCGAGCGGGACAGAGTTATACCGACCCTACCTCCCCAGAGTGTCCAGTGGGTCGGACGTACGTGCCGCTCGAGGTCGTGATCGACTCATTTATTGGGCTCATATGTCACCCTCCTCTGGACATCCAGGTATTGGCCGGACAGTACTGCCTTAGTGTTAAATACTGGTGGCCAACATTGGCTAAGGACGTGAGGGTTTATGTCTCCTCCTGCTCAGTGTGCACCCAGTGTAAGGTGCCAGACACCTGCCCAGAGGGGAAGTTACAACCCCTGCCCGTTCCACAACGGCCGTGGGTCTCACCTCTCGGTGGACTTTGTCACGGACCTTCCCCTCCCAGGGGAACACCACTATTCTGTTCGTTGTGGATCGGTTCTCTAAGGCCTGTCGTCTCATTCCTATGCCGGGTCTCCCTACTGCCCTAAGACCGGCTGAGGCTTTGTTCACTCATGTCTTCCGGCACTACGGGGTTCCCGAGGATATAGTGTCTGATCGGGTCCCCAGTTCACCTCTAGAGTCTGGAGGGCGTTCATGGAACGCTTGGGGTCTCGGTTAGCCTACCTCGGGTTACCACCCGGAGAGTAATGGGCAGGTGGAGAGAGTAAACCAGGATGTAGGTAGGTTTCTGAGATCCTATTGCCAGGGCCAGCCGGAGGAGTGGTCGGGGTATATCCTGGGCAGAGATGGCTCAGAACTCTCTCCGCCACTCCTCTACTAACCTGATTTTCAGTGTGTGTTAGGTTATCAGCCGGTTCTGGCACCATGGCATCAGAGCCAGATCGAGGCTCCTGCGGTGGATGAGTGGTTTCGGCGCTCGGAGGAGACGTGGAACGCTTCCCACGTCCATCTGCAGCGGGCCATCCGCAGGCAGAAGGCGAGCGCCGACCTCCACCGCAGTGAGGCCCAGTCACGCCCCGGGGAGATCGAGTCTGGTTCCGGACTAAACCTGCCACTTCGCCTGCACCCTGCCGGAAGCTTGGTCTGCGGTTTGTAGGGGCCATTTAAAGTCCTGAGGAGATTGAATGAGGTGTGTTACAGGTTGCAACTGCCTAATGACTATCGCGTTAACCCTCATTCCATGTGTCTCTCCTCAGGCCGGTGGTTAGCTGGTCCACTCCAGGAGAGTGAGATAAGTGAGACCCCTCCGCCCGCACTGGACATCGAGGGCCCCGGCGTACTCAGTCCGGTCCATCATGGATTAGACGTCGGATGGGTCACACAATATCCGGAGTGGGAGGGGTACGGTCCGGAGGAATGGTGCTGGGTGCCTAGGAGGGACATTCTAGATCCATCCCTCCTGGACGCAGTTCCATCGTAGTCATCCTACGCGCCCTGCTCCACGTCCTCCCGCCGCGGGCCCCGGCGTACTCAGTCCAGTCATCATGGATTCGAGACGTCGGATGGGGGGTCTACAATATCTATGGAGTGGGAGGGTACGGTCCGGAGGAATGGTGCTGGGTGCCTAGGGAGGGACATTCTAGATCCATCCCTCCTGACGGAGTTCCGTCGTAGTCATCCCACGCGCCCTGCTCCACGTCCTCCTGGCCGTCCCCCGAGGCCGGGGGTCGGCGCACGGCTGGAGCCGCATGTCAAGGGGGGGTACTGTCACGAATTCCGCCGAGGCTGCTCCTCCTCCTTGTT
>NW_025537680.1:25000-29438 GCF_020615455.1 Coregonus clupeaformis | reverse complement strand
ACTAGACGTTGAACTGACGTCTACGCCTAGTGGGTCTCTCTCTCTTTCTCTCTCATGCTCTGTCTCAACCTCTCAATTTGTCTTTCATGCATTCTCCTCCGTCTCACTCTTTATTCATCTCTCTCTGCCTCTCTCTTTCTTCTGTGCTCTCTCTTTCACCCCAGCTGCTGTTTCTAAACACTCTCATCTGTTTACATATCTACTCTCTCTCTCTTCCTCCTCTCCCCACCCTACCCCACCCCTCCTATCTTCTCCTGTACTTTTCCCCTCATCCCTCTCTCTCTCTGACTGGCTGTCGTCACCGGGCCCAGAACCTGGGGCCTCTAGGCCTGCCTGTACAGATGAGATGAGTGCTGAGATCAGCCTGCAAGATTAAAGACACTCTTAGGGTACGTCCTAAATAGGCCTCTGGTCATAAGTAGTGCACTATTTAAGGAATAGTGTGCCATTTTGTGACTCAATCACACACTCCTAGTGAAGATGTCTACCTGCACGTCTCTCCTCTCTTCCCTCTCTCCCCCTCTCCTCTCTCCTCTCTTCTCTTTGTCTTCATGGGAAGCAGGCTGTGCGTCTTGCTCGGCACTAAGGGAAGCAGTGCGCGGCTAATAGGGTTATGGCGTTGCTGATGCATGAACCAGCGTGTCTGGTTCTTGTCAAGACCTTGCCACCAAAGTCAATTTGCTCGGGCCTGAACAGAATGTAATATTTCTGTAATCAGATAAACACGGAAATTACGTAGGTTGGACTGTATTGATACGAAAGGAAATAATTAAACTTGGGGCCAGAAATAATTTCACCCGCTGTGCATTACAAAAACAAAACAGTAGAAACCACTGCTCTCTGTCTCCTCCAATCTCCCCCCTGCCTCCCCCTTCCATCCCCCCTCCAGGGTTTTACAGAGCTGGAAGGAGATAAGGCTGAAACCAGGAGCGGATGAGATTCCATTTATCTGTCTCTGTTTTTCCTCCAGTCATTTCAGCACGCTATGTTGCTCCTCTCACCCCAGATACACTACAACATCATCATCTTCATCATCGTCATCATCACCCAAGATACACTACAACATCATCATCTTCATCATCGTCATCATCACCCCAGATACACTACAACATCATCATCTTCATCATCATCATCATCACCCCAGATACACTACAACATCATCATCTTCATCATCGTCATCATCACCCCAGATACACTACAACATCTTCATCTTCATCATCATCATCATCACCCCCGATACACTACAACATCATCATCTTCATCATCGTCATCATCAGCCCAGATACACTACAACATCATCATCTTCATCATCGTCATCATCACCCCAGATACACTACAACATCATCATCTTCTTCATCATCATCATCATCACCCCAGATACACTACAACATCATAATCTTCATCATCGTCATCATCACCCCAGATACACTACAACATCATCATCTTCATCATCGTCATCATCACCCCCGATACACTACAACATCATCATCTTCATCATCATCATCATCACCCCAGATACACTACAACATCTTCATCATTGTCATCATCACCCCAGATACACTACAACATCATCATCATCACCCCAGATACACTACAACATCTTCATCATCGTCATAATCAGCCCAGATACACTACAACATCATCATCATCATCATCATCACCCCAGATACACTACAACATCATCATCATCTTCATCATCACCCCAGATACACTACAACATCATCATCTTCATCATCATCACTCCGGTCATGGAAATGTAGCATACAAAGGATGAAGGGTATAAAACCATATTAGATAAACAACAGCTAACAAAACCACCTTGTTCTTTAAAACAGAAGCCACAGGTTTGTTTGAAGGGTACTAACATAAGTCTGTGACAATGAATTAGGTTGTTACCTTAGAGAGAGAGAGAATGGTAGGGGGAGATGTGTAGTGTACCTCACTGTGTGGCTGGGTAACCCTGTATAAGGTTGTTATCTGTGACGTTTCCCAAATGAAGCCAGACCAGGCCACGTTACTGGGACTTATTGAATCTCGTAGGGGGGGGGTGATTGAACCCACCTGGGTCACTGCTGCTGCTCCCGCCACCACGACAACACCTCTCTCACTGTGTGTGTGTGCGTGTGTGTGTGTGTGTGTGTGTGTAAGTGCGTCCGTCCGTGCGTAATTGCGTGTGGCTCAGTTGGTAGAGCATGGCGCAAGCAGCACCAGGGTTGTGGGTTTGATTTCCACCGGGGGACCAGTATGAAAAAGCAAGAAAAATGTATGCACTCACTACTCTAGTCAGTCTGGATATAAGAGTGTCTGCTAAATGACTAAAATGTGTGTGTTTCTCTCTGTCTCTCTTTAAGGTGGAATGCACACATTTAGAAAAGGAACCCTTGAACATTGAGAAAAGGCACCAGCACACAGAACTCAAAGCAAGCCAACATGTTTGGTTGTGACCTGTTTTCTTCTCCTCAAAGGTGACCTCTTGGAAATCTAGCGAACCTCAACCGCACATGATAGCTACGCTCCTCTGCGTTTAATGGAGATGAAACGTTGTGGAATTCAAACACAATACACCTTGATCATCCACCAAGAACAAATATGAATTTATCGTCCTCTGAATGAGCAATCCCTCACTTCTCTGTAATTATTTCAGTTCCATTTTAAGTTAATTACTGTCATTAGTATTATGTGTTCTAAGCGAGCTTGATCATTTAGAGAGAAGGGAGCTGGAGATTTTTATTAAAGCACAGATGAGCCTTTTCGGAAATGAACAGATCATTTGGCTTTGGGGGGAAATTGGATAGAAAACAGAAAGGAAAGAGCTGAGTGGGGAACAATTATTTTAATGATGTGATGAACACAGATGCTGCAAATTATATTTAGTTAGCTACAGTAGCTAGCTGCTGCCCTACCAGCTACTGTGATTTAGTTAGCTACAGTAGCTAGCTGCTGCCCTACCAGTTACTGTTTGGCTAGCTACAGTAACTAGCTGCTGCCCTAGCAATTACGGTTTAGTCAGCTACCGTAGCTAGCTGCTACCCTACCAGTTACTGTGATTTAGTTAGTTACAGTAGCTAGCTGCTGCTCTACCAGTTACTGTGAGGTAGTTAGCTACCGTAGCTAGCTGCTACCCTACCAGTTACTGTGATTTAGTTAGTTACAGTAGCTAGCTGCTCCTCTACCAGTTACTGTGAGGTAGTTAGCTACAGTAGCTAGCTGCTACCCTACCAGTTACTGTGAGGTAATTAGCTACAGTAGCTAGCTGCTGCCCTACTGGTTACTGTGAGGTAGGTGTTAGCGCTGATGTGTCTGAACACTTACCTGTGGCCAGGAGGAGTAAGACTACTTCACAACTTCAACATGGTCTCAGTAGAATATAGAATATTGTCCCATTGTAGTTACCATTGGCGGACATATTACCTCTGTGTTCCTGTAAGGTATTGGTTTGAGAAATGATGATTTAAGTGACTGAGATACAGATGCAACAAATGCATAATTGCATTACGTATTTGTTCACTACATCCATGTGCATTCTTACAACTCAAGAAGAGTCTCGTTTTGAATTAACAATACATTGGGAAACCTTATTAATTAATTGAATAGTGTATAGAAAACCTCCAGTGTTGATGGCATTTTACAGTTGACCTTTTGCACTTCCAATCCCTACTGTGATTACTGTGAATCCCTACTGTGATTACTGTGATTACTGTGAATCCCTACTGTGATTACTGTGAATCCCTAGTGTGATTACTGTGAATCCCTACTGTGATTACTGTGAATCCCTAGTGTGATTACTGTGAATCCCTACTGTGATTACTGTGAATCCCTACTGTGATTACTGTGAATCCCTACTGTGAATCCCTACTGTGATTACTGTGAATCCCTACTGTGATTACTGTGAATCCCTACTGTGATTACTGTGAATCCCTACTGTGATTACTGTGAATCCCTAGTGTGTCTGAGCCTGTGTTTTCCCCTCTGTAGCCATCAGGCTGCAAGCAGTGCAGATACATTAAACCATTAGGCTGCAAGCAGTGCAGATACATTAAACCATTAGGCTGCAAGCAGCGCAGACACGTTAAAAAAACATCAACAACAACAGCTTTCATTGACTATCCACGGCAGCCCTACCATTGACTATCCAAAGCAGCCCTACCATTGACTATCCAAGGCAGCCCTACCATTGACTATCCAAGGCAGCCCTACCATTGACTATCCAAGGCAGCCCTACCATTGACTATCCAAGGCAGCCCTACCATTGACTATCCACGGCAGCCCTACCATTGACTATGCACGGCAGCCCTACCATTGACTATGCACGGCAGCCCTACCATTGACTATGCACGGCAGCCCTACCATTGACTATGCACAGCAGCCCTACCATTGACTATGCACAGCAGCCCTACCATTGACTATGCACGGCAGCCCTACCATTGACTATGCACGG
>NW_025537680.1:0-20000 GCF_020615455.1 Coregonus clupeaformis | reverse complement strand
ATTCAAAATCAGTAAGTTAGACTAAATATTAACATTTCATATATTCACAGTTCATATAATTCAATCTGGATAATAACACAAAACAGATCATAAGGCTAGAGAAATATATCGACAAATATTACAACAACACGCAACACCCAAACATGGCGGAAGATAAGCGAGGAGAGCCGATCCCCAAGAGGAAACGCGACTCGTCGACTGATACAGATGATATATGCTTTTCACCACTGGGTCTGGTAAGTGTGGAAAGCGACCTGTTGAAGTCGATAAATGACCAATTGGGCATACTAGAATTGGTCAGTAAGGACGTAAAAGAGTTGAAAGCGAGTCTTCAAATGAGTGACGAAAAAGCTTTGGTAATGGAGAAAGAAACCAAAAAATTTAAAGTGACAGTCTCTAAGATGGAAACGGACGTTAGGGAACTTAAAAAGGAGAACAACCTTCTGAGAGAAGCCTTACTAGACATCCAAACTAGATAGATGAGAGAAAATCTAGTACTTACGGCTGTTCAGGAAAAGGAGGGAGAAATAACAGAGAATATTATGAAGGACTTCCTGCATACAGCGCTACAAATCCCACTCGAGGCTGTCGATAAAATCCAACTCGAACGTGTACACCGTTTCGGAAAAAGAGGACAGAAATATGAGCGCCCAATCGTTGCCAAATTTGCATTTTTTTAAAGGATAAAGCAATGGTTAAAAGCCTAGGGAAAAGACTTGCTGGCACGAAAATAGGCATGAATGATCAGTTCCCGAGGGAGATTGCAGAAAGGCGCAATGTTCTGTATCCAATCTTCAAGGAAAACAGATTAAAAGGGAAATGTGTTGCACTCATGGATCGACAACCAAATGTTCAGAGACACAAAGACTACTCCATGGCTATTCTAAAAGTTGTAATAGAGGAGTTGAATAATGGAGCACCCAATACTAGCAATGATAGGGATTGTAATATTAAATAACATTTATAGTAAGTATAGTATTTTAAAAAAAGGATAAAACGATATAACAAGAAAAGATAACAAGCAGAATAATACATCTTTAAATACAAATAATTAGAACATGGCTTTTTTGGCGGGCGGTTGTTGTTTTGGCGGTTGGTTGTTGTTTTGGCGGATGGTTGTTGTGGTTGGTCCTGTGTTCTCTCTGGCATCCTTTCCCCCATGCGGCAGGTGTGGATGCGGGTGCGTTTGCACGCTCGGCCCATTTCTTCCCCAGTCAACCATGTGGTGTGCATTTTTGTGTTTGAAAAGGTGCGGCGTTAAGTGAGTGAGAGTGGAAATGGATGTATATCCCAGAGCCGACGGGGGTCTATGAGCAGGGGTAGTGAGAGAGAGCGTTCAATTTTGTGTAGATGATGGATATACATTTTTAAATATAGTATACATCTAATCTAATTTTTTATTGTCCTATCATGATGGAAAGATCCCCAACCCACCTGAGCGACCCATACACCAAAGAGAAGTTCCCATCTCTTTTATGGACCTGCTGTGAGTATGCAGCCTAAACAGAGAAATAAATGCGGTCAGAGACCTACTTGAGCAGCACCGCCCCCTCAAGATTCTGAGCCTGCCTGGCAGGGTTGGTCCTACAAAGCCAGAGCCCCCTGATGGGAGAGCATTATATACAAGGTAATTCTCAAAGATGCTAATGAGAACCTTGACGACCTTTTACCTAGCCGGTGGGGATTCTGGTGGGGTACCCCCACCCAGGTAGTGGCAGTGCTGGCAACACTGGCTGCAGTAACCCATGGGGAGGGGGTCACACTCGGACAATCAGAGAGGGGGTTTATCATTGTGGCCCAGGTGGCACAAAATAATCAAAGGTCTGACTGCACGGAGATGCTTGGGAAAATGGTTACAACAGGGGATCAGAGTGTTTGTGTCTCAGGTGAAGAGGGTGGATCTGATCTCCATCACCTAGGACTTGACATAGATTAAGTAGATTAATCAAATCTCACATTGTCAATTTCTGCTCGATCTGCATGCTTTCTCAATCAGCTTTAACTGTATGTGCACTCGTAAATCAGGTCCTTTCTTGAGTTGGGCTCTGGGATATAACAGCCGCTGAGTATCTGATTATATGGTGGATTGTGAAGGAGGGGGGTTGAGTGTGTTGGAGTATGTGAGTATGTGCGTGTGTGTTTGTCCGGCATCGGTTGTGGGGGGTGGGGATGTGGGGGGGTATGGGATGGACCACAGGAATTATTTGCTAGGATAATAATTGCTTGTCAATAAATTAAATGTAATACAATGGCAATCCGGGTCATATGTTAAAATCCTATGCATGAACTGCCGACATTATTACGCATATTAATTGATAATGATGGAAAATAGGATATGCATAATTTTTTTAAATAGTTAAATATATATATATAGAGGTGACAGCATTGGAAATGCTTTTGGCGGTTAATCTGCTTCTGTTTTGTGGGTGGCACTGTGTGCTGTTTTCGATGGATGGGTCCTGGCCTCTCGGGCCTTAGGGATCCGGAGGGACGTGGGTGGGATGCTGATCACTGGGATGACGGCTCAACTTGGGATGGGGAGGGGCTTTAGCGGGGGAATTAGTGGAGAACAATTGAAGGGTTACTCAGTAGCAATGCAAATATCACGGTACAGCTATATGGACACTCAATCATTACGGTATTTTTTATTGGTAAATTTACAAACATATATAATGATAAATAGACTTGAAACTTGTATCTCATTATGGTGTATGGTGAAATACGTATAGCCAGTTATAATTGTAATGGCTTAGTTGATAATAACAAAAGAAGAACAATATTTACATGGCTCAAAGAGAAGGAATATAATATCTATTGTATACAGGAAACTCATTCAACAATTCGAGATGAAGTTGAGTGGAAAAGGGAATGGGGGGAATATACTTCTCCCATGGGCAAAGAAATTCAAAAGGGGTGATGATATTAATTAATAGTAATTTCGATCCGAATGTGCAAATTGTCCAAATAGATACGCAAGGTAGATGGATTATTTTAAATATGTTATTGGACCATAAACAGATACGGCTCATTAACCTTTACGGACCAAATAATGATGATCCACACTTCTTTGACAATATATATATAATAAATTATCAACCCTGCAAGCAATTCAAGACAATATTATTATGGTGGGGGATTATAATACTGTTTTAAACAGCTCAATGGACCGTTAAGGAAATCACACCACAAACAATCACCCACATGCTCTTAAGGAAATTGTGAATGCCATGGATACATTAGAACCAGTAGATATATGGAGGCTTAAATATCCTGATCTAGTGAGATATACATGGCGGAGACTCAATCAAGCTAGTCGCATTGACTTCTTTCTTATCTCAATCTCGTTGGCACCAAAAGTTTAAAAAGTGTTGATAGGGGACAGAATGCGGTCGGACCATCATATAATTGGCATATACATTACTCTTACTAAATTTCCACGTGGGCGAGGATATTGGAAATGTAATCAAAGCCTATTGGATGATCATTTATTTATAATTAGAACAAAGGAATTTATAACTGACTTTTTCCGACATAACATAGGTACAGCAAATCCACGTATTGTATGGGACACCTTTAAATGTGCCTTTAGAGGCCATGCAATTCAGTACTCATCTCGAAAACAAAAGCAATTTAGGTCAAAAGAGTTTATACTAACAAAGGAAATAGAAAGTCTAACAGAACAGATAGATGGCAATAAAAACTGTAACATAGAGGCTCAGAATAAATTAGAGGAAAAACAAAAAGAAATGGAGAAACTTATTCAAGAAAGATCAAGTGTAATATATTATAAAAAATAAAGCAAACTGGATGGAATATGGGGGAAAATTCACAAAATAATTTTTTTATCTTCAACATAGGAATGCTACCAAAAATAACTTAATGAAACTGGTTACAATTGACGGAGTCACCCATGATTCACCAAATGATATTTTGAAGGAGGAAACAAAGTATTTTAAGCATATGTTTTATTTTCAGTCGCCTCCATCTCCTCTAACTGAAGCTAATTGTAGAGATGTTTTTTCTATTGATAATGTAAAATTAACAGCCATACAGAAAGACTCATGTGAAGGTGAAATTACAGAGGAGGAACTTCTGGATGCAATTAAAGACTTTAAGTCCGGGAAAACTCCAGGGTTGGATGGCATACCAGTCGAGGTATACCAAACCTTTTTGATATACTAAGAGGACCGTTATTAGCATGTTTTAACCACTCTTATGTAAATGGTAGATTATCTGACACTCAAGAAGAAGGTCTGATCTCATTATTACGGAAACAGGATACAAGTGGAAAATATAAAGATCCAGTCCATTAAAAAAATTGGAGGCCCCTTATACTTCAGTGTTGTGATGCAAAAATTCTAGCAAAATGTATAGCGCATAGAATTAAAAAGGTATTGTCGGATATTATTCATTCTAATCAGACAGGTTTTTTATATGGTAGATACATTGGAGATAATATAAGGCAAGTATTGGAAACAATAGAACACTATGGAAAATATGGGAAACCAGGCCTGCTATTCATAGCAGACTTCGAAAAGGCATTTGATAAAGTACGACTGGGGTTTATATATAAATGCCTGGAGCATTTCAATTTTGGAGAATCTCTTATAAAATGGGTCAAAATCATGTATAGTAACCCTAGGTGTAAAATAGTAAATAATGGCTATTTCTCAGAAAGTTTTAAACTGTCAAGAGGAGTGAAACAAGGTTGTCCACTATCGGCATATCTATTTATTGTGGCCATCGAGATGTTAGCTATTAAAATCAGATCCAATAATAATATCAGAGGATTAGAAATCCAGGGCTTAAAGACAAATGTGTCATTGTACGCTGATGATTCATGTTTTCTTTTAAATCCACAACTAGAATCCCTCCACAGCCTCATAGAGGATCTAGATACATTTTCTAACCTCTCTGGATTACAACCAAATTATGACAAATGTACTATATTACGTATTGGATCACTAAAAAACAAAATTTTTACATTACCATGTAGTTTACCAATAAAATGGTCTGATGGTGATGTGGATATACTCACTTCAATAAATGATCTCACTTCAATACATTTTAATAGAAAGTTAGCAAAAATAGATAAACTCTTGCTACCATGGAAAGGTAAATACCTGTCAATTTGTGGAAAAATCACCCTGATTAACTCTTTAGTATTATCCCAGTTTACCTATTTGCTTATGGTCTTGCCTACGCCTAGCGAACAGTTTTTTAAATTATATGAGAAATAAATATTCAATTTTATTTGGAACGGCAAGCCAGACAAAATTAAAAGGGCCTTTTTAAATAATGAATATGAATTCAGAGGACAGAATTATTAAATATTAAAGCATTAGACCTATCACTAAAAGCTTCAGTCATACAAAAGTTATACTTAAATCCGAACTGGTTCTCAAGCAAATTAGTAAGATTGTCTCACCCAATGTTCAAGAATGGCCTTTTTCCCTTTATTCAGATTACAACCACTCATTTTCAGTTATTTGAAAAGGAAATCATCTCCCAAATATCACTATTTCTAAAACAAGCCATAGAAAGTTGGTTGCAATTTCAATTTAATCCTCCAGAAACGACAGAACAAATAATGCAACAAATATTGTGGTTAAATTCAAATATACTAATTGACAAAAAAAACTTTATTTTTTTGACAGAATGTTTAAAAAAGGTATAATCTTCGTAAATGATATCATCGGTAGGACTGGTGGAGTTATGTCGCACATGCAGCTAACAAAAACATATGGAAATGTCTGCTCTACCCAAAATTACAACCAAATAATTGCAGCCTTACCGCAAAAGTGGAAGAGGAAAGTGGAAGGGGGAGAAAGTAAGGAACTTGTCTTTCGGCCTTGCATTAAAGAACATAATTGGTTAAGGAAAACTGTGATAAATAAAAAAGTATATCAGTTTCACTTAAGGACTAAAGGATTGACAGCCGTCCCATATAAATTGCAAAATAGTTGGGAAGAGATTTTTGATGTACCGATCCCATGGCATAGTGTTTATGAACTGACACGCAAAACGACACCGGATTCAAAAATTAGAATCTTTCAATTTAAATGATTATATAAAATTCTTGCTACCAATAGAATGTTATTTATATGGGGGATACAATCTTCCCAGCTCTGCAGATTTTGCTGTGAAGAGACAGAATCATTAGATCATTTGTTTTGGTTCTGTCCATTTGTAGCTTGTTTTTGGACACAGGTCCAGGAATGGCTAAAGGATTGCAATATTTACCTGGAGCTAACCCTGCAGATAGCATTACTGGGTGATCTGAAAAGTCATAGTCAATCGATCAATAATAGAATAATACTTTTAGCAAAAATGTTTATTTTTAATTCACAATCTGTAGAAGCAATGAGAATAGAAAGGTTCAGAACTTTTGTAAAACATCACAGTACGGTTGAAATATATATGGCAAATAGAAATCCTATATGGATAGTGTTAAGAGATAGATGAGAGGTATTGAATGGAGTTGAAGGATGGGACTAATAACAAATAACAACAAATAATTACAAGATAACTAATAATGTAAGCATACTGTGTCCATAATAAGTATATAGGTTGTATGTTGGGAGCTTTTGGGAAAGAGCACAGTTAGAAAGATAAGGCATATAGAAGCAAACCGGATGGACATCATGAAAATGATCAGAGAGGTTGAGAGTAGAAGAAGTTCAGGAGCAAAAACAAATAAAATGGAATTATTGTAAAATTGACTGTGTCCATAAGGTGTAGATAGTAAGTATAGGCTGGAAGTAGAGGCCTGGGCATTGTTGTTCAGTAATTTACCCCAAGTAGGGAAAGGATGGCGGGGTTGAAAAGTAATAAAGGGGAGTATATATATATAAAACATGGGGGATTGGAAGTGATGCAGACAATTACATTGATGGAAGTTACAATCTATCTGCAATATTAAGCTGATCAACCCCCAAGAAGAAAAAATATATATATAATTATAATAATAATAATATCAGAGCAGTGGTAGTTTACCTACAGAACACAGTTCAGGGAAATAATATCATAGTACTGGTAGTTTAACTACAGAACACAGTTCAGGGAAATAATATCATAGTACTGGTAGTTTAACTACAGAACACAGTTCAGGGAAATAATATCATATTGACCTGATAGAAATACTTAAGTACTTTTGTCTGTCTGAGTCTACAGAGACTCACAGACCTCTCAGTGCCATAATCTTTATGTGTCACTTCTCCTGAAATAATCATCCGATTCCATAATCACAGCGAGAGAGAGAGAGGGAGAGAGAGCGAGAGAGAGAGAGAGAGAGAGAGAAAGAAAGAGAACGTAATTACAATTTTTTTCTTCTTTTGAATCAGTAGAATCTTTAGGGGTGTGACACGGTCACCTTTCATGTGTGTGTGTGTGCCTCTCACTCTCTCCCTCTCTATTTTATTCAGAAATTGTATGAATTGAAAACTAAACTCAGCTGCTTCATAAATGGACAGAATCAAAGAAGAAAAAGGGGAGGGTGGGAGAGTTATGTAAATGTTGTTAGGCATCTCCTTTCCCGGATTACAATATTAATATGAATATTCATATTTGGACTGTGGCCTGTGTGAAAGACAATGGGGAGTCTTAGACCCATGAGGAGTGAGCTGGAGGTTTGCCTCTCCACTGTATTCAGCTCTGTCCTGTTACAAAAGACCGCGATTTTACGCTGAGACCTAGATAGGGACTGTTTGGCGACGGCATGGAGCGAGGGCGAAACGCGGGCGAATCACCCCCCTGAGTGCCCCTCAATACACACAGACAGGAAGTGGTCCCGTCCCCACGGTTATTCCCATAGATTCCTCTGATTCCATTGGACCGTTGGTTAGTTACGCATTCAGTGAAGATCTAAAGATCCACCATGCTTGGCTACTGGGACAGTGAGACACAATAATAACAGGCTGGGGAGGCAGAGAAAGAGGGGAGCAAAATTATTCAATCAATTCATATTTCGTTCCCCAGTCACAATGTGATGGAGATAACGGTGGGGTTGACCTTTTTAGACGTTGAGAAATTGTCTGTATGATCCAAACTAACTGTACACAGAAAACAAAGAAGAAAGAAATGAAAACAAAAGAATGAAGCAAAAGAGGGTCCCTCAAAGGTTAATGCCTTACAAGCCAGATTACAGCTCCTCTTCTATCCTTCTTCTTCTTCTTCTTCTTCTTCTTCTAATGTCCAGACATAAAAACAGGGTTTTATGTGCATTCGAGCTCACAGAACATGCAAGCGAATGAGAGCAATCCACAGGGGAGCAATAGAGAGAGAGAGAGAGAGAGAGAGAGAGAGAGAGAGAGAATGGGAGAGAGAGAGAATGGGAGAGAGAGAGAGAGAGAGAGAGAGAGAGAGAGAGAGAGAGAGAGAGAGAGCGAGAGAGAGAGAGAGAGAGAGAGAGAGAGAGAGAGCGAGAGAGACAGACAGACAGACAGACAGACAGAGAGAGCGACAGACAGACAGACAGACAGACAGACAGACAGACAGACAGACAGACAGACAGACAGACAGACAGACAGACAGGCAGAGCAGAGAGACAGACAGACAGACAGACAGACAGACAGGCAGAGAGAGAGACAGACAGACAGACTGATTGACAGACCGAGAGACAGAGAGACAGAGAAAAATATTGACTTAAAATAGAGAAAAGCAGTCTGTGCTACTAATCACAGAATCTTAGACGTTGGACTTACGATGCATGAGAGTCATCAAACCCAAACCATCTGAAAATACCATTACAGGCCAAGTATGAAGTGCTGATTTAGGATCAGTTTTGCCTTTTAGATTGCAGTGAATAAGATTATATGGACAGGGAGGACCTGGTTCTAGATCAGCACTCCTCCTCTGAGACGCTTTATGAACAAGGGCCCAGAACTGGCTCTGGACCTGACCAAGGCTACTGGGCTTAGCTACCCCTGCAGTGGTCCAACACAGTGCTCTTTTCAAGAGGAGATGATGTCCCTTTACAGTTGGATGGAAATGGAAACTGGTGGGTGGCTCGAAAGCTCAAACACTGGCAGGTATCAGAGCTTTCATCACTCTGAGAGAGAGAGAGAAGAGAGGGGGGTATGAGAAGAGGGAGGGAGAGAGAGAGAGAGAGAGAGAGAGAGAGAGAGAGAGAGAGAGAGAGAGAGAGAGAGAGAGAGAGAGAGAGAGAGAGAGGGGGGGTATGAGAAGAGGGAGGGAGAGAGAGAGAGAGAGAGGAGAGAGAGAGAGAGAGAGAGAGAGAGAGAGAGAGAGAGAGAGAGAGAGAGAGAGAGAGAGAGGAGGGGAGATGGAAGAGAGGGGGAGAGGGAGAAGGGAATTAAAAGAGAGATCTGAGTGTACACCTCCAGGTTCCCACCCAGGAGTTACGATGAGAGAGGTGCAGTGCACCATTGGTAGCAGCCACTTTCTCTCCTCCATCAGAACACTCTACTCCTCCCCCCCTCCTCCACCGCTCAAAAAAAGGAAGAGAGTGAAGACTTCTGATCCCCCTCTCATTTTAAAAGTCTGCCCATCACATATTTAGAGTACAGGAGGAAGCAAGGGCAGACACACCTGCCGGATGAAGGGATAGAGGAATGGAAAGATGAAGGGATGAAGGGATAGAGGGATGGAGGAATGGAAAGATGAAGGGATGAAGGAATGAAGGGATAGAGGGATGGAGGAATGGAAAGATGAAGGGATGAAGGGATAGAGGGATGGAGGAATGGAAAGATGAAGGAATGAAGGGATAGAGGGATGGAGGAATGGAAAGATGAAGGGATGAAGGGATAGAGGGATGGAGGAATGGAAAGATGAAGGGATGAAGGGATGGAGGGATGGAGGAATGGAAAGATGAAGGGATGAAGGGATAGAGGAATGGAAAGATGAAGGGATGAAGGGATAGAGGGATGGAGGAATGGAAAGATGAAGGGATGAAGGGATAGAGGGATGGAGGAATGGAAAGATGAAGGGATGAAGGGATGGAGGGATGGAGGAATGGAAAGATGAAGGGATGAAGGGATAAAGGGATGGAGGAATGGAAAGATGAAGGGATGAAGGGATAGAGGGATGGAGGAATGGAAAGATGAAGGGATGAAGGGATGGAGGGATGGAGGAATGGAAAGATTAAGGGATGAAGGGATGGAGGGATGGAGGAATGGAAAGATGAAGGGATGAAGGGATGGAGGGATGGAGGAATGGAAAGATGAAGGGATGAAGGGATAGAGGGATGGAGGAATGGAAAGATGAAGGGATGAAGGGATAGAGGGATGGAGGAATGGAAAGATGAAGGGATGAAGGGATGGAGGGATGGAGGAATGGAAAGATGAAGGGATGAAGGGATGGAGGGATGGAGGAATGGAAAGATGAAGGGATGAAGGGATAGAGGGATGGAGGAATGGAAAGATGAAGGGATGAAGGGATAGAGGGATGGAGGAATGGAAATATGAAGGGATGAAGGGATGGAGGGATGGAGGAATGGAAAGATGAAGGGATGAAGGGATAGAGGGATGGAGGAATGGAAAGATGAAGGGATGAAGGGATAGAGGGATGGAGGAATGGAAAGATGAAGGGATGAAGGGATAGAGGGATGGAGGAATGGAAAGATGAAGGGATGAAGGGATAGAGGGATGGAGGAATGGAAAGATGAAGGGATGAAGGGATAGAGGGATGGAGGAATGGAAAGATGAAGGGATGAAGGGATGGAGGGATGGAGGAATGGAAAGATGAAGGGATGAAGGGATAGAGGTATGGAGGAATGGAAAGATGAAGGGATGAAGGGATAGAGGGATGGAGGAATGGAAAGATGAAGGGATGAAGGGATAGAGGGAAGGAGGAATGGAAAGATGAAGGGATGAAGGGAGAGGAATGGAGGAATGGAAAGATGAAGGGTTGAAGGGATAGAGGGATGGAGGAATGGAAAGATGAAGGGATGAAGGGATGGAGGGATGGAGGAATGGAAAGATGAAGGGATGAAGGGATAGAGGGAAGGAGGAGAAAGTTTCATATTAATATTAATATTAATTGGAGGTGAATCATCAACTAGCCCCGAAGCCTTCAGGCCTGCTCTGTCTCAGACGGCTGTGTGTGTTTTTGCGTGTGTGCCCGCGTGTGTCAGTGCTATGCGTGTGTGCGTGCGTGCATGCGTACAGCTGTTGTCCCTGGATACGTATGTGAGAGGCTGGGCTCCTGCCCAGAGTACCCAGGCGTGAGCTGCTCTGGCTGGGGAGAGGCACGGCAGGGTCCAGGCCAGGTGTGAGAGCTGGCCCTGGCTGGATGGATGGAGGATGGGGAAAGACACTCTACAGGGTGATAATTTCAGATTGGGGGGCAGGAGAGGGGGAGAGGTGCAGGAGCTAAGAGAAAGAGAGGGTCAGGGAGGAGATAGTGATGGAAAAGGGTGTGGACTGGGATATGACCTTATTTTAGTTGCTAGCATCTAATTATGCTAACATCTAATAATATTTCTGGATCATTTGACATTTGTGGATCATCTTATCACCTAAAATACATCGATCTGGCCGGTATGTTCTAAATGTATGATGTACTTCACCTATTACCCTTCTAGGTTTTAGAAAGGAGAGTTTTTACAAAATGACCTGACTGTCCCAATATGTGACACCACAATCTGAACATATAATACAATTCAATTGAATCCCTTCAGCACTAGACCAATACCACAGGAGTCTGCTGAGGGGAGAACGGCTCGTAATAATGTCTGGAACGGAGCAAATGGAATGGCATCAAACACCAGGAAACCATGTGTTTGATGTATTTGATACCATTCCACTAATAACGCTCCAGCCATTACCACGAGCCCGTCCTCCCCAATTAAGGTTCCACCAACCTCCTGTGGAATATCCCCCCCCCCCCCCAAGTGTTCTCTCTCCCCAGTATCTGTGTCAGCCATCTTGTTCAGTCATGTGACAGGAAGGGGGTGTAGCGGGGGAGGGGGAGCATCCAGACGGTGTGCCCATAGCTGTTCCTCTGGCAGAGTTACCATTCCTGGCCGGCGATCAAAACCTAAACTGCCCTAGGTAGTAGCTGGCAACTGCCCTACCCAGTAGGACCACTGGCTTCAAGCAGCTGGAAAAACTATATTTTTTGTTATTGAAAATATATTTCACAGATATTTAGATGGTACAATGATTCCCTACACTATTCAGTGCTTGTTTTCTCACATAAACTGAAATTGAGCGAACAGTGTAGAATTTTAGCAACCAGGAAATGACAGAGTGATTTCTACATTGGCCACTTGACCTGATTTCTACTAGATAACACAGCCTCAAAGTCAAAACAGCTTTCCCATTTTGACAACAGCTTGTCGCTCTGGTAGGAGAAGTCAATAGGCGAATATCACAGCCAATCACAACACTGGTGGGTGTGGCAGGTAAGTCATAATGTGAAACACCTTCATTCCACCATTATGGACATTTTCTGAAATTACTATGCTTTAAAATAAAATCCTATGTGAAGCACCTTTAATGCTCAAACCAAACAAAAAAAGGATGTGGATTTGTTCACATCCTTTGAGCAGATCTCACAGGTCCCAGGAGCCAACAGGACACCTTACTTTCCAAAACATGACATCAGTCTTTTTCTCACACTCTTCCCCTCTTGCTCTACCCCTCACCCCCTACATTCTAGTACTACACTAACCCACCCCCCCTCCCCCTACATTCTAGTACTACACTAACCCACTCCCCCTCCCCCTACATTCTAGTACTACACTAACCCACTCCCCCTCCCCCCTACATTCTAGTACTACACTAACCCACTCCCCCTACATTCTAGTACTACACTAACCCACTCCCCCTCCCCCTACATTCTAGTACTACACTAACCCACTCCCCCTCACCCCCTACATTCTAGTACTACACTAACCCACTCCCCCCCCCTACATTCTAGTACTACACTAACCCACTCCCCCTCACCCCTACATTCTAGTACTACACTAACCCACTCCCCCTCACCCCTACATTCTAGTACTACACTAACCCACTCCCCCTACATTCTAGTACTACACTAACCCACTCCCCCTCACCCCTACATTCTAGTACTACACTAACCCACTCCCCCTCCCCCTACATTCTAGTACTACACTAACCCACTCCCCCTCCCCCCTACATTCTAGTACTACACTAACCCACTCCCCCTCACCCCTACATTCTAGTACTACACTAACCCACTCCCCCTCACCCCTACATTATAGTACTACACTAACCCAATCCCCCTCACCCATACATTCTAGTACTACACTAACCCACTCCCCCTCCCCCTACATTCTAGTACTACACTAACCCACTCCCCCTCCCCCTACGTTCTAGTACTACACTAACCCACTCCCCCTCACCCCTACATTCTAGTACTACACTAACCCACTCCCCCTCACCCCTACATTCTAGTACTACACTAACCCACTCCCCCTCCCCCCTACATTCTAGTACTACACTAACCCACTCCCCCTCCCCCCTACATTCTAGCACTACACTAACCCACTCCCCCTCCCCCCTACATTCTAGTACTACACTAACCCACTCCCCCTCACCCCTACATTCTAGTACTACACTAACCCACTCCCCCTCCCCCCTACATTCTAGTACTACACTAACCCACTCCCCCTCACCCCTACATTCTAGTAATACACTAACCCACTCCACCTCACCCCTACATTCTAGTAATACACTAACCCACTCCCCCCTCCCCCCTACATTCTAGTACTACACTAACCCACTCCCCCTCACCCCTACATTCTAGTACTACACTAACCCACTCCCCCTCCCACATTCTAGTACTACACTAACCCACTCCCCCTCACCCCTACATTCTAGTAATACACTAACCCACTCCCCCTCACCCCTACATTCTAGTAATACACTAACCCACTCCCCCTACATTCTAGTACTACACTAACCCACTCCCCCTCACCCCTACGTTCTAGGACTACACTAACCCACTCCCCCTCCCCCTACATTCTAGTAATACACTAGAACGTAGGGGTGAGGGGGAGTGGGTTAGTGTAGTACTAGAATGTAGGGGGAGTGGGTTAGTGTATTACTAGAATGTAGGGGTGAGGGGGAGTGGGTTAGTGTAGTACTAGAATGTAGGGGGGTTAGAAGGATTACTTTATCCTATCCCAGGTATTCCTTAAAGAGGTGGGGTTTCAAATGTCTCCGGAAGGTGGTGAGTGACTCCGCTGTCCTGGCGTCGTGAGGGAGCTTGTTCCACCATTGGGGTGCCAGAGCAGCGAACAGTTTTGACTGGGCTGAGCGGGAGCTATGCTTCCGCAGAGGAAGGGGAGCCAGCAGGCCAGAGGTGGATGAACGCAATGCCCTCGTTTGGGTGTAGGGACTGATCAGAGCCTGAAGGTACAGAGGTGCCGTTCCCCTCACTGCTCCATAGGCAAGCACCATGGTCTTGTAGCGGATGCGAGCTTCAACTGGAAGCCAGTGGAGTGTGCGGAGGAGGGGGGTGACGTGAGAGAACTTGGGAAGGTTGAACACCAGACGGGCTGCGGCATTCTGGATGAGTTGTAGGGGTTTAATGGCACAGGCAGGGAGGCCAGCCAACAGCGAGTTGCAGTAGTCCAGACGGGAGATGACAAGTGCCTGGATTAGGACCTGTGCCGCTTCCTGTGTAAGGCAGGGTTGTACTCTCCGAATGTTGTAGAGCATGAACCTGCAGGAGCGGGTCACCGCCTTGATGTTCGGCGGAGAACGACAGGGTGTTGTCCAGGGTCACGCCTAGGCTCTTCGCACTCTGGGAGGAGGACACAGCGGAGTTGTCAACCGTGATGGCGAGATCATGGAACGGGCAGTCCTTCCCCGGGAGGAAGAGCAGCTCCGTCTTGCCAGGGTTCAGCTTGAGGTGGTGATCCGTCATCCATACTGATATGTCTGCCAGACATGCAGAGATGCGATTCGCCACCTGGTTATCAGAAGGGGGAAAGGAGAAGATTAGTTGTGTATCGTCAGCGTAGCAATGATAGGAAAGGCCATGTGAGGATATGACAGAGCCAAGTGACTTGGTGTATAGGGAGAAAAGGAGAGGGCCTAGAACTGAGCCCTGGGGGACACCAGTGGTGAGAGCACGTGGTGCGGAGACAGCTTCTCGCCACGCCACTTGGTAGGAGCGACCGGTCAGGTAGGACGCAATCCAGGAGTGAGCCGCGCCGGAGATGCCCAGCTCGGAGAGGGTGGAGAGGAGGATCTGATGGTTCACAGTATCAAAGGCAGCAGACAGGTCTAGAAGGACAAGAGCAGAGGAGAGAGAGTTAGCTTTAGCAGTGCGGAGAGTCTCCGTGACACAGAGAAGAGCAGTCTCAGTTGAATGACCAGTCCTGAAACCTGATTGGTTTGGATCAAGAAGGTCATTCTGAGAGAGATAGCAAGAGAGTTGGCTAAAGACGGCACGCTCAATAGTTTTGGAAAGAAAAGAAAGAAGGGATACTGGTCTGTAGTTGTTGACATCAGTGGGGTCGAGTGTTGGTTTTTTGAGAAGGGGAGCAACTCTCGCTCTCTTGAAGACGGAAGGGACATGGCCAGCGGTCAAGGATGAGTTGATCAGCGAGGTGAGGTAGGGGAGAAGGTCACCGGAGATGGTCTGGAGAAGGGAGGAGGGGATGGGGTCAAGCGGGCAGGTTGTTGGGCGGCCTGCAGTCACAAGTCGCAGGATTTTATCTGGAGAGAGAGGGGAGAAAGAAGTCAAAGCATAGGGTAGGTCAGTGTGAGCAGGACCAGCAGTGTCATTAGACTTAACAAACGAGGATCGGATGTCGTCAACCTTCTTTTTCAAAGTGGTTGACGAAGTCATCCACAGAGAGAGAGGGGGGGAGGATTCAGGAGGGAGGAAAATGTGGCAAAGAGCTTCCTAGGGTTAGAGGCAGATGCTTGGAATTTAGAGTGGTAGAAGGTGGCCTTAGCAGCAGAAACAGATGAAGAAAATGTAGAGAGGAGGGAGTGAAAAGATGCCAGGTCGGCAGGGAGTTTAGTTTTCTTCCATTTCCGCTCCGCTGCCCGGAGCTCTGTTCTGTGAGCTCGCAATGAGTCATCAAGCCACGGAGCTGGAGGGGAGGACCGAGCCGGCCGGGAGGATAGGGGACACAGAGAGTCAAAGGATGCGGAAAGGGAGGAGAGGAGGGTTGAGGAGGCAGAATCAGGAGATTGGAGGAAGAAGGATTGAGCAGAGGGAAGAGATGATAGGATGGAAGAGGAGAGAGTAGTGGGAGAGAGAGAGCGAAGGTTGCGGCGGCGCATTACCATCTGTGTAGGTACTACACTAACCCACTCCCCCTCACCCCTACATTCTAGTACTACACTAACCCACTCCCCCTCCCCCTACATTCTAGTAATACACTAACCCACTTCCCCTACGTTCTAGGACTACACTAACCCACTCCCCCTCACCCCTACATTATAGTAATACACTAACCCACTCCCCCTCACCCCTACATTCTAGTAATACACTAACCCACTCCCCCTCCCCCTACATTATAGTACTACACTAACCCACTCCCCCTCACCCCTACGTTCTAGGACTACACTAACCCACTCCCCCTCCCCCTACATTATAGTACTACACTAACCCACTCCCCCTCACCCCTACATTCTAGTACTACACTAACCCACTCCCCCTCCCCCTACATTCTAGTAATACACTAACCCACTCCCCCTCCCCCTACATTCTAGTAATACACTAACCCACTTTCCCTACGTTCTAGGACTACACTAACCCACTCCCCCTCACCCCTACATTATAGTACTACACTAACCCACTCCCCCTCCCCCTACATTATAGTACTACACTAACCCACTCCCCCTTCCCCCCTACATTCTAGTACTACACTAACCCACTCCCCCCTCCCCCTACATTCTAGTACTACACTAACCCACTCCCCCT
Organism: Coregonus clupeaformis; assembly: GCF_020615455.1. Taxonomy (NCBI): domain Eukaryota; kingdom Metazoa; phylum Chordata; class Actinopteri; order Salmoniformes; family Salmonidae; genus Coregonus; species Coregonus clupeaformis. The sequence goes on along the minus strand of NW_025537680.1, from coordinate 3,128 downwards.
CACCCCTACATTCTAGTACTACACTAACCCACTCCCCCTCCCCCTACATTCTAGTACTAGACTAACCCACACCCCTCCCCCTACATTCTAGTACTACACTAACCCACTCCCCCTCACCCCTACATTATAGTACTACACTAACCCACTCCCCCTCACCCCTACATTCTAGTACTACACTAACCCACTCCCCCCCCCCCTACATTCTAGTACTACACTAACCCACTCCCCCTCACCCCCTACATTCTAGTACTACACTAACCCACTCCCCCTCCCCCCTACATTCTAGTAATACACTAACCCACTCCCCCTCCCCCTACATTCTAGTACTAGACTAACCCACTCCCCCCTCCCCCTACATTCTAGTACTACACTAACCCACTCCCCCTCACCCCTACATTATAGTACTACACTAACCCACTCCCCCCTCACCCCTACATTCTAGTACTACACTAACCCACTCCCCCCTCCCCCTACATTCTAGTACTACACTAACCCACTCCCCCTCACCCCTACATTCTAGTACTACACTAACCCACTCCCCCTCCCCCTACATTCTAGTACTACACTAACCCACTCCCCCTCACCCCTACATTCTAGTACAACACTAACCCACTCCCCCCTCACCCCTACATTCTAGTACTACACTAACCCACTCCCCCCCCCCCCTACATTCTAGTACTACACTAACCCACTCCCCCTCACCCCTACATTCTAGTACAACACTAACCCACTCCCCCTAACCCCTACATTCTAGTACTACACTAACCCACTCCCCCTCACCCCTACATTCTAGTACTAGACTAACCCACTCCCCCCTCCCCCTACATTCTAGTACTACACTAACCCACTCCCCCTCACCCCTACATTATAGTACTACACTAACCCACTCCCCCTCACCCCCTACATTCTAGTACTACACTAACCCACTCCCCCTCCCCCCTACATTCTAGTACTACACTAACCCACTCCCCCTCACCCCTACATTCTAGTACTAGACTAACCCACTCCCCCTCCCCCCTACATTCTAGTACTACACTAACCCACTCCCCCTCACCCCTACATTCTAGTACTACACTAACCCACTCCCCCCTCACCCCTACATTCTAGTACTAGACTAACCCACTCCCCCTCCCCCTACATTCTAGTACTACACTAACCCACTCCCCCTCACCCCTACATTCTAGTACTAGACTAACCCACTCCCCCTCACCCCCTACATTCTAGTACTACACTAACCCACTCCCCCTCACCCCTACATTCTAGTACTACACTAACCCACTCCCCCTCCCCCTACATTCTAGTACTACACTAACCCACTCCCCCTCACCCCTACATTCTAGTACTACACTAACCCACTCCCCCTCCCCCCTACATTCTAGTAATACACTAACCCACTCCCCCTCACCCCTACATTCTAGTACTACACTAACCCACTCCCCCTCACCCCTACATTCTAGTAATACACTAACCCACTCCCCCTACATTCTAGTACTACACTAACCCACTCCCCCTCACCCCTACATTCTAGTACTACACTAACCCACTCCCCCTCCCCCTACATTCTAGTAATACACTAACCCACTTCCCCTACGTTCTAGGACTACACTAACCCACTCCCCCTCACCCCTACATTATAGTAATACACTAACCCACTCCCCCTCACCCCTACATTCTAGTAATACACTAACCCACTCCCAATCCCCCTACATTATAGTACTACACTAACCCACTCCCCCTCACCCCTACGTTCTAGGACTACACTAACCCACTCCCCCTCCCCCTACATTATAGTACTACACTAACCCACTCCCCCTCACCCCTACATTCTAGTACTACACTAACCCACTCCCCCCTCCCCCTACATTCTAGTAATACACTAACCCACTCCCCCTCCCCCCTACATTCTAGTAATACACTAACCCACTTTCCCTACGTTCTAGGACTACACTAACCCACTCCCCCTCACCCCCTACATTATAGTACTACACTAACCCACTCCCCCTCCCCCTACATTATAGTACTACACTAACCCACTCCCCCCTCCCCCCTACATTCTAGTACTACACTAACCCACTCCCCCTCCCCCCTACATTCTAGTACTACACTAACCCACTCCCCCTCACCCCTACATTCTAGTACTACACTAACCCACTCCCCCTACATTCTAGTACTACACTAACCCACTCCCCCTCACCCCTACATTCTAGTACTACACTAACCCACTCCCCCTCACCCCTACATTCTAGTACTACACTAACCCACTCCCCCCTACATTCTAGTACTACACTAACCCACTCCCCCTCACCCCTACATTCTAGTACTACACTACCCCACCCCCCTCCCCCTACATTCTAGTACTACACTAACCCACTCCCCCTCCCCCCTACATTCTAGTACTACACTAACCCACTCCCCCTCACCCCTACATTCTAGTACTACACTAACCCACTCCCCCTCACCCCTACATTATAGTACTACACTAACCCAATCCCCCTCACCCATACATTCTAGTACTACACTAACCCACCCCCCTCCCCTACATTCTAGTACTACACTAACCCACTTCCCCTCCCCCTACGTTCTAGTACTACACTAACCCACTCCCCCTCACCCCTACATTCTAGTACTACACTAACCCACTCCCCTCACCCCTACATTCTAGTACTACACTAACCCACTCCCCCTCCCCCCTACATTCTAGTACTACACTAACCCACTCCCCCTCCCCCCTACATTCTAGTACTACACTAACCCACTCCCCCCCCCCCCTACATTCTAGTACTACCCTAACCCACTCCCCCTCACCCCTACATTCTAGTAATACACTAACCCACTCCCCCTCCCCCCTACATTCTAGTACTACACTAACCCACTCCCCCTCACCCCTACATTCTAGTAATACACTAACCCACTCCACCTCACCCCTACATTCTAGTACTACACTAACCCACTCCCCCCTCCCCCTACATTCTAGTACTACACTAACCCACTCCACCTCACCCCTACATTCTAGTACTACACTAACCCACTCCCCCTACATTCTAGTACTACACTAACCCACTCCCCCTCACCCCTACATTCTAGTAATACACTAACCCACTCCCCCTCACCCCTACATTCTAGTAATA
>NW_025537679.1:0-29453 GCF_020615455.1 Coregonus clupeaformis | reverse complement strand
AGAATAGATATTGACGCTGTATCTTCAAAAGACAATGAAGACTTAAATTGCCCCCAAAAAGTTTGGATGAAATAACATATTTTACACTTTAATTTAAAAAAATATTTTACTATTGAGAGGGAAAATATAACTTTTGTACTGTATTAAGAGATGAAACCAAACTTGGGTTGTAAAGTTTGATTTGAAGAGGGATCCCTCGTGATCACGATGGTTTAAGAGTCCCAGAAAATGACCCAAAAAAATTCCATGCTATCATCCCAGTGCAGAAGAAAGTCCCTTCAAAGTTGACCTTGAAGATACCGATTTTCCCCACATACAAGAAAGTCTTAGGAAAAGAATAATGTAAGTCCCTGCAATCTCTACACAATTTAAAGACCAAATGCCCTTTGAAAATTTTGTTAAAATCTCCAGACAAATCTGAGAAAGAGGAAAATTTCAAATACTTTATTTAAAAAAAATGTATTGTATAGGAAAATCAATTTCGGTCGTTCGATTTGGCATGGAGTGGTAGAGTGAGAGAGTGAGAGAGAGAGAGGGAGGAATGTGGGTAGTCCTAGGGAATTCTGGGAGTTTTCTGGAGAGTTCTGTTTGTTCCTTTTCCGTCCGGTTGAACTCCATTGGCTGAGAGGTTCAAAGTTCATAGTTCAAATGTGAAGCCAAGTTCTCTCTGGTTGGTTGGACCGGTCCAGTCTTGTGTGGTGTGGTGTGTGTTTCTGTCTCTCAAGGCAGGTGGGGGCTTCTGAGGTAAATAAATAGGAATGTGGTAAACAAGGAGAAGGCTAGGCGGAGCAGGGCGGAGTGTGAGTCTATCTTCCCAGGCGCTGTAGTAAAGGGTCCCCAGCTTGACAGACAGTGGACAGAAAGACACAAATTAAAATCAAATACCTCAACATTCCCCTGATTCAACACTCAAGATAAAAAAGAGCAGAAAACACTCAGAAAAGTGAGGGGTGAATGTAGAACCACACCCATGTTGTCACAATGATGATCAACATGTTTCAGGTAGCAGGGCCCAGACAGGAGCCTGGTGGAGATGAGGAACGGTGAGGGTGGAGGGGGGGTGGAGGGGGGGAGAATGAGATGACAAGGGAGGGAGTAGGATTGTTAGGGGTGTTCTCTCAGGCTTCACTGATATAAACACTCTTAGGTTGATGGAATGTGTAAAGGTGAATGAGTAGGCTCCATGAACACAGAGCTCCATGCACACAGTGGGAAACCTACCACGTGAGGGTATTTTATTTATTCTAACAAAGAAAATAAGTGAAAGACAAAACAGTCCAGATAAAACCTGGGTGGAGACTACAACCACTAGACCCTCATCTTAATCAGGGCTTTGTTCACAACAACATCTATTCCCAACATAGAATTAATGGGCCCTTTTATCAAAGTAGTGCAATTACAAAAGGAATAGCATGCCACTTGAAACACAGCCAGGAGTTCAACCACTTCAGCTCTCTCTTCCACTTTCCCTCACAGTCTCTTTTAATAAACCAATGAGATTATTCTTTGCAAAGCAATCCCAGTGGTACTGTGGTCTTTCTCATGTAAAAGGGAATATCTGAATTGGGAAAAACACAGACAGTCTTCCTTAGTAAATTTAAATGACTGGAGGTCATTGCCAGAGAACAACCATGGCAACATCCCAAATGGCACCTTATTCCTTTATAGTGCACTACTTTGACCAGGGCCCAGAAAAGTGACACCTACAGCGCCAGGGTAGTAAATATCTCCAACCCTCTGATATTCATTTCAATAGAAGATGAGAGAAGGACCATAGGGAGGAGAGGAGGAGAGGAGGAGGGAGGAGAGGAGGGTAGGAGAGGGAGGAGAGGAGGGGAGGAGAGGAGGGAGGGAGGAGGAGGAGAGAGGGAGGAGAGGAGGAGAGGGAGGAGAGGGGAGGAGAGGGAGGGAGAGGGAGGAGAGGGAGGAGAGGAGTGGGAGAGGGAGAAGAGGAGGAGAAGAGGGGAGAGGAGAGAGGAGGAGAGGGAGGAGAGGAGGAGAGGGAGAAGAGGAGGAGACAGGGAGGAGAGGGAGGAGAGGGAGGAGGGAGGAGAGGAGGAGAGGGAGGAGAGGGAGGAGAGGAGAAGAGGGAGGAGGGGAAGAGGGAGGAGAGGGAGAGAAGAGGGGAGAGAGAGGAGGAGAGGAGGAGAAGAGGGTGAGAGGGAGGAGAGGAGGGAGAGGGAGGAGAGGAGAGGCGAGGAGAGGAGAGGAGAGGAGAGGGAGAGGAGAGGAGAGGAGAGGAGAGGAGAGGAGAGGAGAGAGGGAGAGGAGAGGAGAGGAGGAGAGGGAGGAGAGGGAGGAGAGGGAGAAGAGGGAGGAGAAGAGGGGAGGAGAGGAGGGAGGAGAGGAGAGGAGAAGAGGGAGGAGAGGAGGAGAGGGAGGAGAGGAGAGGCGAGGCGAGGCGAGGCGAGGCGAGGCGAGGCGAGGCGAGGCGAGCGCAAGGCGAGGAGGAGAGGAGAGGAGAGGAGGAGAGGAGGAGGAGAAGAGGGAGGAGAAGAGGAGGAGAGGGAGGAGAGGGAGGAGAGTGGGAGGAGAGGAGGAGAGGGAGGAGAGGGAGGAGAGGGAGAAGAGGGAAGAGAAGAGGGAGGAGAGGAGGAGAGGGAGGAGAGGGAGGAGAGGAGGAGAGGGAGGAGAGGGAGGAGAGGAGTAGAGGGAGGAGGAGGAGAGGGAGGAGAAGAGGGAGGAGAGGGAGGAGAGGGAGAGAGGAGGAGAGAGGGAGGAGAGGGAGGAGGGAGGAGGGGAGAGGGGAGAAGAGCGCAGCTCTAATAGAACAATAGAAGTGGTCTCATGATTCAATAAAGGTGGCTTCACTAACACACACTAGCACACACTAACATATATTAACACACTAACACACTAACACACATTAACACACAAACACACTAACACACACAAATACACTAACACACACAAACACACTAGAGGAGAGGAGAGGAGAGGAGAGGAGAGGAGAGGAGAGGAGAGGAGAGGAGAGGAGAGGAGAGGAGAGTAGAGAGAGGAGAGGAGAGGAGAGGAGAGAGAGGAGAGGGAGAAGAGGAGGAGAAGAGGGGAGGAGAGGTAGGAGAGGAGGAGAGGTGGGAGGAGAGGAGGAGAGGGAGGAGAGGGAGGAGAGGAGGAGAGGGAGGAGAGGGAGGAGAGGAGGAGAGGGAGGAGAGGAGGAGAGGAGGAGAGGGAGGAGAGGAGGAGAGGGAGGAGAGGGAGGAGAAGAGGAGAGGAGAGGGAGGAGAGGGGAGGGAGAGGGAGGAGAGGGATGAGAGGGAGGAGAGGGAGAAGAGGGAAGAGAAGAGGAGAGAGGAGGAGAGGGAGGAGAGGGAGGAGAGGGAGGAGAGGAGGAGAGGAGGAGAGGAGGAGAGGGAGGAGAGGGAGGAGAAGAGGGAGGAGAGGGAGGAGAGGGAGGAGAGAGGAGGGAGGAGAGGGAGTGAGAGGAGGAGAGGGAGAAGAGCGAGCTCTAATAGAAACAATAGATTCTCATGATTCAATAAAGGTGGGCTTCACTAACACACACTCAGCACACACTAACATATATTAACACACCCAATAACACACTAACACACATTAACACACAAATACACTAACACACACAAATACACTAACACACACAAACACACTAGAGGAGAGGAGAGGAGAGAGAGAGAGAGAGGAGAGGAGAGGAGAGAGAGGAGAGGAGAGGAGAGGAGAGGAGAGGGAGAGAGGAGAGAGGAGAGGAGGAGAGGGAGGAGAGGGAGGAGAGGGAGAAGAGGGAGAGAAGAGGGTAGGAGAGGAGGGAGGAGAGGAGAGGAGAAGGAGAGGAGGAGGGAGGAGAGGAGAGGCGAGGCGAGGCGAGGCGAGGCGAGGCGAGGCGAGGCGAGGAGAGGAGAGGAGAGGAGAGGAGAGAGAGGAGAGGAGAGGAGAGGAGAGGAGAGGAGAGAGAGGGGAGAGCAGGGAGGAGAAGAGGGAGGAGAGGGAGGAGAGGAGGAGAGGGAGGAGAGGGAGGAGAGAGAGAGAGGAGAGGGAGGAGAGAGGAGAGGAGGAGAGGGAGGAGAGGGAGGCAGGAGGAGAGGGAGAAGAGAGGAGAGGAGGAGAGGGGAGGAGAAGAGGGAGAGGAGAGGGAGGGAGAGGAAGGAGAGGGGGAGGAGAGGAGTGAGAGGAGGGGAGAGGTAGGAGAGGGAGAGGGAAGAGAAGAGGGAGGAGAGGAGGAGAGGGAGGAGGGAGAGAGGAGAGAGGGAGAAAGAGGGAGGAGAGGGGAGGAGAGGGAGGAGAGGGAGGAGAGGGAGGAGAAGAGGGGAGGAGAGGGAGGAGAGGAGGAGAGGAGGAGAGGAGTGAGAGGGAGGAGAGGAGGAGAGGAGGAGAGGGAGACGATGCTTCCACAGAACAAGAAGTGGTCTCATGATTCAATAAAGGTGGCTTCACTAACACACACTCAGCAATACACTAACATATATTAACACACTAACACTAACACACATTAACACACAAACACACTAAAACACACAAATACACTAACACACACAAACACACTAGAGGAGAGGAGAGGAGAGGACAGGAGAGGAGAGAGGAGAGGAGAGGAAGAGGAGAGGAGAGGAGAGGAGAGGAGGAGGAGAGAGAGGAGAGGAGGAGAGGAGAGGAGTAGAGGAGGAGAAGAGGGGAGGAGAGGGAGGAGAGAGAGGAGGAGGAGGAGAGGGAGGAGAGGGAGGAGAGGAGGAGAGGGAGGAGAGGGAGGAGAGGGAGGAGAGGGAGGAGAGGGAGGAGAGGGAGGAGGAGGAGAGGGAGGAGAGGGAGGAGAGGAGGAGAGGGAGGAGAGGAGGAGTAAGAGAGGAGAGGGAGGAGAGGAGGAAAGGAGAGAGGGATGAGAGGGAGGAGAGGGAGAAGAGGGAAGAGAAGAGGGAGGAGAGGAGGAGAGGGAGGAGAGGGAGGAGAGGAGGAGAGGGAGGAGAGGAAGGAGGATGGAGAGGGAAGGAGAGGGAGGAGAAGAGAGGAGAGGGAGGAGAGGGAGGAGAGAGTAGAGGAGAGGGAGGAGAGGAAGGAGAGGGAGAAGAGCGAGCTCTACAGAACAATAGATTCTCACTTGATTCAATAAAGGTGGCTTCACTAACACACTACTAGCACACACTAACATATATTAACACACTAACACACTAACACACTTAACACACAAATACACTAACACACACAAATCCTAACACACACAAACACACTAACACACACACTAACATACTAACACACAATAACACACACTAACACACACACAACACACTAACACCCACTAACACACAAACACACTAACACACACTCAACATACTAACACACAATAACACACACTAACACACACAAACACACACAAACACACTAACCACCCACTAACACACAAACACACACTAACACACACTACCACACACTACCACACTAACACAAGCAGGTCATGAAGAAAGAAGAGAAGAGAAGAGAAGAGAAGAGAAGAGAAGAGAAGAGAAGAGAAGAGAAGAGAAGAGAAGAGAAGAGAAGAGAAGAAAAGAGAAGAGAGAAGAGAGATGAGAAGAGAAGAGAGAAGAGAAGAGAAGAGAGAGGAGAGGAGGGGAGAGGAGAGGAGAGAGAGGAGAGGGAGAGGAGAGGAAGGAGAGGAGAGGGAGAGACACCGAGGCTACTGACAGATAGATGGTAGCAGTTGAAGTCAGAAGTTTACATACACCTTAGCCAAATAAATTTAAACTCAAGTTTTTCACAATTTCGACATTTAATCCTAGTAAAGATTCCCTGTTTAAGGTCAGTTAGGATCACCACGTTATTTTAGAGAATGCGAAATGTCAGAATAATAGTAGAGAGAATGATTTATTTCAGTTAGGTTAGGGTTAGGGTTAGGTTACTACTGACCTGGTTATAGGAGAGGTGAGTCTGGGGTTAATCTGGGGTTAGGGTTGTACTACTGACCTGGTTATAGGAGAGGTGAGTCTGGGGTTAATCTAGTTAGGGGGTTAGGGTTACTACTGACCTGGTTATAGGAGAGGTGAGTCTGGGGTTAATCTGGGGTTAGGTACTACTGACCTGGTTATGGGAGAGGTGAGTCTGGGGTTAATCTGGGGTTAGGGGTCTACTGACCTGGTTATAGGAGAGGTGAGTCTGGGGTTAATCTGGGGTTAGGGTTACTACTGACCTGTTATAGGAGAGGTGAGTCTGGGGTTAATCTGGGGTTAGGAGTTGTCACTGACCCACTGGTTATAGGAGAGGTGAGTCTGGGGTTAATCTGGGGTTAAGGTTACTACTGACCTGGTTATAGGAGAGGTGAGTCTGGGGTTAATCTGGGGTTAGGGTTACTACTGGACCTGGTTCATAGGAGAGTGAGTCTGGGGGTTAATCTGGGGTTAGGGTTACTACTGACCTGGTTATAGGAGAGGAGAGTCTGGGTTAAGCTCCCAAGGGGTTAGGGTACTACTGACCCGGTTATGGAGAGGGGCAACACCAAGTTAGATTATTACTAAGGAGAGCAGTTCAAAATCTAAGTAATAGGTTACTACTGACCGGTTATAGGTGGGAGAGGTGAGTCTGGGGTTAATCTGCGGTTAGGAAGGTTACTACTGACCTGGTTATAGGAGAGGTGAGTCTGGGGTTAATCTGGGGTTAGGTTACTACTGACCTGGTTATAGGAGAGGTGAGTCTGGGGTTAATCTGGGGTTAGGGTTAGGGTACTACTGACCTGGTTATAGGAGAGGTGAGTCTGGGGTTAATCTGGGGTTAGGGGTACTACTGACCTGGTTATAGGAGAGGTGAGTCTGGGGGTTAATCTGGGGGTTAGGGTTACTACTGACCTGGTTATAGGAGAGGTGAGTCTGGGGTTAATCTGAGGATTAGGACTACTGACCTGGGTTATAGGAGAGGTGAGTCTGGGGTTAATCTGGGGGGTTAGGGTTACTACTGACCTGGTTATAGGAGAGGTGAGTCTGGGGTTAATCTGGGGTTAGGGTTACTACTGACCTGGTTATAGGAGAGGTGAGTCTGGGGTTAATCTGGGGTTAGGGAGGGTTACTACTGACCTGGTTATAGGAGAGGTGAGTCTGGGGTTAATCTGGGGTTAGGGTTACTACTGACCTGGTTATAGGAGAGGTGAGTCTGGGGTTAATCTGGGGTTAGGGTTACTACTGACCTGGTTAACAGGAGAGGTGAGTCTGGGGTTAATCTGGGGTTAGGGTTAGGGTTACTACTGACCTGGTTATAGGAGAGGTGAGTCTGGGGTTAATCTGGGGTTAGGGTTACTACTGACCTGGTTATAGGAGAGGTGAGTCTGGGGTTAATCTGGGGTTAGGGTTACTACTGACCTGGTTATAGGAGAGGTGAGTCTGGGGTTAATCTGGGGTTAGGGTTACTACTGACCTGGTTACAGGAGAGGTGAGTCTGGGGTTAATCTGGGGTTAGGGGTTACTACTGACCTGGTTATAGGAGAGGTGAGTCTGGGGTTAATCTGGGGTTAGGGGTTACTACTGACTCTGGTTATAGGGAGAGGTGAGTCTGGGGTTAATCTGGGGTTAGGGTTACTACTGACCTGGTTATAGGAGAGGTGAGTCTGGGGTTAATCTGGGGTTAGTTAGGGTTACTACTGACCTGGTTATAGGAGAGGTGAGTCTGGGGTTAATCTGGGGTTAGGGTTACTACTGACCTGGTTATAGGAGAGGTGAGTCTGGGGTTAATCTGGGGTTAGGGTTAGGGGTTACTACTGACCTGGTTATAGGAGAGGTGAGTCTGGGGTTAATCTGGGGTTAGGAGTACTACTGACCTGGTTATAGGAGAGGTGAGTCTGGGGTTAATCTGGGGTTAGGGTTACTACTGACCTGGTTATAGGAGAGGTGAGTCTGGGGTTAATCTGGGGTTAGGAGTTACTACTGACCTGGTTATAGGAGAGGTGAGTCTGGGGTTAATCTGGGGTTAGGGTTACTACTGACCTGGTTATAGGAGAGGTGAGTCTGGGGTTAATCTGGGGTTAGGGTTACTACTGACCTGGTTATAGGACAGGTGAGTCTGGGGTTAATCTGGGGTTAGGGTTAGGGTTACTACTGACCTGGTTATAGGAGAGGTGAGTCTGGGGTTAATCTGGGGTTAGGGGTACTACTGACCTGGTTATAGGAGAGGTGAGTCTGGGGTTAATCTGGGGTTAGGGTTACTACTGACCTGGTTATAGGAGAGAGTGAGTCTGGGGTTAATCTGGGGTTAGGGTTACTACTGACCTGGTTATAGGAGAGGTGAGTCTGGGGGTTAATCTGGGGTTAGGGTTACTACTGACCTGGTTATAGGAGAGGTGAGTCTGGGGTTAATCTGGGGTTAGGGTTACTACTGACCTGGTTATAGGAGAGGTGAGTCTGGGGTTAATCTGAGGTTAGGTTACTACTGACCTGGTTATAGGAGAGGTGAGTCTGGGGTTAATCTGGGGTTAGGGTTAGGTTACTACTGACCTGTTACGTAGGAGAGGTGAGTCTGGGGGTTAATCTGGGGTTAGGGTTACTACTGACCTGGTTACACAGGAGAGGTGAGTCTGGGGTTAATCTGGGGTTAGGGTTAGGGTTACTACTGACCTGGTTATAGGAGAGTGAGTCTGGGGTTAATCTGGGGTTGGGGTTACTACTGACCTGGTTATAGGAGAGGTGAGTCTGGGGTTAATCTGGGGTTAGGGTTACTACTGACCTGGTTATAGGAGAGGTGAGTCTGGGGTTAATCTGGGGTTAGGGTTACTACTGACCTGGTTATAGGAGAGGTGAGTCTGGGGTTAATCTGGGGTTAGGGTTAGGGTTACTACTGACCTGGTTATAGGAGAGGTGAGTCTGGGGTTAATCTGGGGTTAGGGTTAGGGGTACTACTGACCTGGTTATAGGAGAGGTGAGTCTGGGGTTAATCTGGGGTTAGGGGTACTACTGACCTGGTTATAGGAGAGGTGAGTCTGGGGTTAATCTGGGGGTTAGGGTTCTACTGACCTGGTTATAGAGAGGTGAGTCTGGTGTTAATCTGGGGTTAGGGTTACTACTGACCTGGTTATAGGAGAGGTGAGTCTTGGGGGTTAATCTGGGGTTAGGGGTTACTACTGACCTAGTTATAGGAGAGGTGAGTCTGGGGTTAATCTCGAGTTAGGGGTTAGTTACTACTGACCTGGTTATAGGAGAGGTGAGTCTGGGGTTAATCTGGGGTTAGGGTTAGGGTTACTACTGACCTGGTTATAGGAGAGGTGAGTCTGGGGTTAATCTGGGGTTAGGGGTACTACTGACCTGGTTATAGGAGAGGTGAGTCTGGGGTTAATCTGGGGTTAGGGTTACTACTGACCTGGTTATAGGAGAGGTGAGTCTGGGGTTAATCTGGGGTTAGGGTTAGGGGTACTACTGACCTGGTTATAGGAGAGGTGAGTCTGGGGTTAATCTGGGGTTAGGGTTACTACTGACCTGGTTATAGGGAGAGGTGAGTCTGGGGTTAATCTGGGGTTAGGGGTTACTACTGACCTGGTTATAGGAGAGGTGAGTCTGGGGTTAATCTGGGGTTAGGGGTTACTACTGACCTGGTTATAGGAGAGGTGAGTCTGGGGTTAATCTGGGGTTAGGTTACTACTGACCTGGTTATAGGAGAGGTGAGTCTGGGGTTAATCTGGGGTTAGGGTTACTACTGACCTGGTTATAGGAGAGGTGAGTCTGGGGTTAATCTGGGGTTAGGGGGTTACTACTGACCTGGTTATAGGAGAGGTGAGTCTGGGGTTAATCTGGGGTTAGGGTTAGGGTTACTACTGACCTGGTTATAGGAGAGGTGAGTCTGGGGTTAATCTGGGGTTAGGAGTACTACTGACCTGGTTATAGGAGAGGTGAGTCTGGGGTTAATCTGGGGTTAGGGTTACTACTGACCTGGTTATAGGAGAGGTGAGTCTGGGGTTAATCTGGGGTTAGGGTTACTACTGACCTGGTTATAGGAGAGGTGAGTCTTGGGGTTAATCTGGGGTTAGGGTTACTACTGACCTGGTTATAGGAGAGGTGAGTCTGGGGTTAATCTGGGGTTAGGGTTACTACTGACCTGGTTATAGGAGAGGTGAGTCTGGGGTTAATCTGGGGTGATCTCTGTTTCCTGGTGCACCACCACTCTGGTCACAGACATGTCCGGGTGCTGCTCCTTCGCCTCCTTGATGGCCTGGGCCAGAGCCTGAGAAGAGGGAACACATGAACACGCACACACACACACACATGCACGCACGCACGCACGCACACACACACACACACACACACACACACACACACACACGCGGGAAGGTTCAATATTGACATTGATGGTACTAATAAAAAGGCTATACATACATTAAAGACTTGATTTGTAAACACAATCACACCACAGGCATACAGTCGCGCTAAAACCACACGACTACACAATTAGAAATGTTCATTACCAAAGAAAACACTCAAAGGGGGTACTACATTCGGACAAGACAGCGTTCAGTTCACATCCACATCAACAAACAAGCTCTTTTATTGATGTTATTATAGAGAGGACTGAAATGTTAAAGCATAGATTCTGTGTGATAACTCTAAACCAGAGGAATAATGTATTGTTACTCCACTGAAGTGGTCTCTAACGGAATACACACAGAGCCAGGGCTAGATTTAGAATTCTGTCCCCCACCTTGTCGTGATCGATCTCTGTGTCCCCAGTTATAACAATCCTCTTCTCAATGCGAGTCTCTGAGATCCTCCTTTCACCGTCTGAAAGAGAGAGAGCAAAGAGATTGTTTAAAAAACAGCTCAGAGGATCAGAAATATCAAGCGCCAGGGAAGAAAGAGAGAGAATAAGAGATGAGAGAGAGAAAGAGAAAGAGAGAGTGAGAGATAGAGAGAGAGAGAAAGAGAGAGAGTGAGAGATAGAGAGAGAGAGAAAGAGAAAGAGAGAGAGTGAGAGATAGAGAGAGAGAGATGCTCAAATAATCCTTAGCAGAAAAAAAGAGCCAAACAGAAAAACAGAAACTGATTCAGATGCAGAAAACATACTGTTCGAGAGATATTGTATAGAGAGAGGGCAGCTTTGACCTGACAACATACTGTTAGAGAGATATTGTATAGAGAGAGAGGGCAGCTTTGACCTGACAACATACTGTTAGAGAGATATTGTATAGAGAGAGAGGGCAGCTTTGACCTGACAACATACTGTTAGAGAGATATTGTATAGAGAGAGAGGGCAGCTTTGACCTGACAACATACTGTTAGAGAGATATGGTATAGAGAGAGAGGGCAGCTTTGACCTGACAACATACTGTTAGAGAGATATGGTATAGAGAGAGAGGGCAGCTTTGACCTGACAACATACTGTTAGAGAGATATGGTATAGAGAGAGGGCAGCTTTGACCTGACAACATACTGTTAGAGAGATATGGTATAGAGAGAGAGGGCAGCTTTGACCTGACAACATACTGTTAGAGAGATATTGTATAGAGAGAGAGGGCAGCTTTGACCTGACAACATACTGTTAGAGAGATATTGTATAGAGAGAGAGGGCAGCTTTGACCTGACAACATACTGTTAGAGAGATATGGTATAGAGAGAGAGGGCAGCTTTGACCTGGACAACATACTGTTAGAGAGATATTGTATAGAGAGAGAGGGCAGCTTTGACCTGACATAGCCCAGCCACTTATTATGAAGAAATGGCGTGCTCAACTCAACTGTGGGTTCCATTGTTCACCCGTCTTTTTCCAATACTGTGTCTTTCCATCAGGTAGCTAAACGAGTGCTCCACTAATCATCTTAGAAAGACATCAATGCCACCACCGTTGTTGATCCCAGTTAAGAGTCAATATCAGGTGATGTGTGATTGAAATGAAATACAGGGTTCATTACTAAACCATGTTTCCATTAACAGGATGGATTACTATTGATGGGTCGACCTGCTGGGGAGCCACTAACTAACTAACAGCAGCTGAATTACTAAATTAGGTCTACGGGAGGAAGGAAACCTGACTTGAGATGCATGTGCGTGGCTTTTGATGTAAATTATACACTGAACAAAAAATATAAACGCAACGTGCAATAATTTAAAAGATTTTACCGAGTTACAGTTCATATGAGGAAATCAGTCAATTGAAATCAATTAATTAGGTCCTAATCTATGGATTTCCACATGACTGGGAATATAGATATACATCATCTTATTCAGAATAGGAGATGCTGATTCTAGAAGCAGGTCCCCCTGTCCACCCATCTTATTCAGAATAGGAGTGCTTTGATCTAGAAGCAGGTCCCCCATGTCCACATCATCTTATTCATTATTCATTCTCATTATCTTATTCATATAATCCAACACTCAACCCTCTGAGTGGGGGTATCCCTCTTTCTTTTCTTTCCCAAACACTTGATTGCTGTTTCTGACCAACTCTCTCGCTATCTCTCTCAGAACCATCTTCTTGACCCGAACCAGTCAGGCTTCAAGACAGGTCACTTAACTGAGACTGCTCTCTGTGTCACGGAGGCTCTCCCGCTCTGCCAAAGCTGACTCTCTCTCCTCTGTGTCACGGAGGCTCTCCGCTCTGCCAAAGCTGACTCTCTCTCCTCTGTGTCACGGAGGTTCTCCCGCTCTGCCAAAGCTGACTCTCTCTCCTCTGTGTCACGGAGGTTCTCCGCTCTGCCAAAGCTGACTCTCTCTCCTCTGTGTCACGGAGGCTCTCCGCTCTGCCAAAGCTGACTCTCTCTCTGTCTCACGGAGTCTCCTCTGCCAAAGCTGACTCTCTCTCACCTCTGTGCGGAGGCTCTCCGCTCTGCCAAAGCTGACTCTCTCTCCTCTCTGTGTCACGGAGGCTCTCCGCTCTGCCAAAGCTGACTCTCTCTCCTCTGTGTCACGGAGGCTCTCCGCTCTGCCAAAGCTGACTCTCTCCTCTGTGTCACGGAGGCTCTCCGCTCTGCCAAAGCTGACTCTCTCTCTCCTCTGTGTCACGGAGGCTCTCCCGCTCGTGCCAAAGCTGACTCTCTCTCCTCTGTTCTCATTCTCCTGTTTACGGACATATTTATTCTCTCCCTTTCCCAGTCTGCTGTCTCCACTTGCTTCAAGATGTCCACCATTGTTCATGTACCACAAGAAAGCAAAGGTAACTGAACCAAATTACTATTGCTGCTGCACTCACTTCTGTCATCATGAAGTGCTTTGGGAGGCTAGTTAAGGATTATATCACCCTAGACCCAATTCACTTGCACCGCCAATAGATCCACAAGACGATGCACCGCCACCGCACTGCACACTTCCCTATCCCATCTGGACAAGAGGAATACTCTATGTAAGAATGCTGTTCATTGACTACAGCTCAGCCTTCAACACCATAGTGCCTCCAAGCTCATCATTGCTTGGGGGTCCTGGGTCTGAACCCGGCCCTGGCAACTGGGTCCTGGACTTCCTGGACGGGCCGGCCCCAGGTGGTGAAGGTAGGAAACACATCCACTTCGCTGATCCTCAACACTGGGGCTACACAAGGATGCGTGCTCAGCCCCTCCTGTACTCCCTGTTCACCAAATGACTGCGTGGGCCACGCCATGCCTCCAACTCAATCATCAAGTTTGCAGGTCAGCACAGGTGCACCAAAGCTGGGACCAAGAGACTGAAAAACAGCTTCTATCTCAAGGCCATCAGACTTCACCAGATCACTACCGCTACCAATCCCGGCTACTCAACCCTGCACTTTAGACGCTTCTGGCCCTATATACATAGACATGGAATCACTGGCACTTTTAATAATGGAACACTAGTCACTTTAATAATGCCACATACTGCTTTACTCATCTCATAAGTATATACTGTATTTATTCTACTGTATTTTGGTCAATGCCACTCCGACATTGCTCGTCCCGTAACATTGATATATTTTTAATTCCATTACTTTTAGATTTGTGTGTATTGTTGTGAATTGTTAGATATTACTGCACTGCTGCAGCTAGGAACACACATTTCGCCACACCCGCAGAAAACGCTCTGCTAAATATGTGTACGCCATCGATAACATTTTATTTGATTTAGATCAATTTTGATTTAGTGCCTTCGACACCATGAACGATCAGATCCTACTGTCCACCCTCTCAGGCTTGGTCTCAGGTTTTTCACACTCTTGGATTGCATCCTACCCCACAGGCCGCTCCTACCAGGTGTCGTGGAGAGAATCTGTCTGCACTACATACTTTCACCACTGGAGTCCCCAGGCTCGGCCCCAGGCCCTCCCTCTTCTCTCTATACACCAAGTCACTGGGCTCCATCATATCCTCACATGGTCTCTCCAATCATTGCTATGCAGATGACACTCATCTACTTTTCCTCCTTCCCCCTTCTGACACCCAGGTGGTGACACACTCTCTGTGTGCCTGGTAGATATCTCAGCTTGGATGTCAGCCTCCACCACCTCAAGGTCAATCCTCAACAAGACAGAGCTGCTCTTCCTCACAGGGAAGGCCTGCCCGCTCCAAGACCTTTCCATCACGGTTCCACAAACTCTACAGTGTCCCCTACCCAGAAGTGCAAAGAACCTTGCGTGACCCTGGACAACACACTGTCGTTCCTGCAAACATCAAAACATTGACTCGGCTCTGCAGGTTCATGCTCTACAACATCCATAGAGTACAATCCTTTCCTCACACAGGAAGTGGTAGCAGGTCCTAATCCAGGCACTCTCGCCATCTCCTGTCTGGACTACTGCAACTTCTCTGTTGGCTGGGCTCCCCTTGTGCCACCAAACCCCTGCAACCTATTCAGATTACAGCTGCCCGTCTGGTGTTCAACCTCCAAAGTTTTCCCATGTCACCCCTCTGCTCCACTCCACTGGGCTTCCAGCAACTCGATCCACTACAAGACCATGGTGCTTACTCACGGAGACAAAGCAAGAGGAACTGCCCCTCCCTACCTTCAGGCTATGCTCAAACCCTACACCCCACCCCCAGCACTCCATTCTGCCACTTCTGGTCTCTTGGCCCTCCCACCCCTACGGTAGAGTCAGGTCCCGCTCAGCCCAGTCAAAGCTCTTCTTGTCCTGGCACCCCAATAGTGGAATCAGCTTCCCCTGATACTAGGACAGCAGAGTCCCTGCCCATCTTCCGAAAACGCCTGATACCCTACGCCTTCAAAGAGTATCTGAAATAAGACAACCCATTACCCACCAAACTGTGCCCATTGCCACGCCCTGACATGCCCCCTGACACGCCCACCACCTTTTGGATCCAGAAGAATCCCATGCATTGTTACAAATAAGTTCAGAATTATAACAGTCAATTTCTTAAAACGTCGCAAGAAGCCAAACTCAAATCCACATGAAATTAAACGTTTGAAGAATCAAACCGATCAATCAAGGATTATAAAGCCCTTTTTTACATCAGCAGATGTCACAAAGTGGCTTATACAGATACCCAGTCTAAAACCCCCAAAACAGCAAGCAATGCAGATGTAGAAGCACGGAGGCTAAGAAAAACTCCCCATGAAAGGCAGAAAGAGGGCATGTATTTATCAAATGTTTACGTCATTTTGGTCTGTGTATGTTTTTTTCACTGCTCGACCTTATGGTGGGGTGCGACTCAAAAGACACCCCACCATGGTGGGCCACAAGCAAAATATGTTAGAAACCACACGCTAAATTACTAGGAAATGTCAAAACTAAAAGGTCAAACTGATCCTAGGTCAGGAAGCCCAGACGCATTTGTGATTGAGTGGTGGTGGTTGCCTGACTGCTCTGAGGTGATGGTCTGGGCACTCAGCAGCACTCCGGAGTCCCTCTCTGCCACGCTGTCTATGGGCTGAAGGAGACACTATGTTAACTCAAAGGCGGAGAAAATGGGTTATTTAGGACGCATTGTCACGTGTGAGAAAGACAACAGGATCAAGTTCATTAGGCACCAAAAAGGAAGAAAACACACTGAAACAGGGAGGGAATACAGACTTGTCCAGTAAGAAACGCTTGAGTTTTCATTTTCCGCGGTAAGATGTTTTAAAAACGTTTTTTTGTTGGGTATCCTTATGAATACAACTCAGTTCACTGTTAACACAAACTCACTAATAAATGGTTTTATTTAATAACCAATCATCCCCTCTCACCTGCGACTGACTCATGGTAATGGTCTTGGTCTCAGTGTGCACGACGGGGCCTCCTTGATAGAGAGACGCTCTCGCAGGGAGTTAGACGAACGCCTGAGATGGTGATTGTCTGTGTCTTCACTTCATACGTTAGGCTGGTGAGGAAAGAAGGGACAATACACACAGTGAATGTTGAGTTTTGTCACATTCTACTCCCAAACCAACGGCCCTCTAACGGGCATACTTGATCTACCTGAACCTTCTCTAGTATGGCAGAATGCTATATACAGGCATAAGCATTTGGAATTAACCTCCCACATACCGTGATTCTCTCCCAACCCACCTATCATGCAGACCTTTCAAGACCCACACTGACCCATGACCCATAGACATAGAACCCTTATAGTAATGAGAGTCTGGCCTGAAAATGGCAGATAATGTATTTACCTGTTATATCTATGCTATGCACCTATCTAGTATTAGCCTACTATGTGACTATCCCCTGTTCATACTACGCGACTATCCCTGTTCATATCTATCCCCTGGTTCATACTATCCCTTGTTCATACTACGCCGACTATCCCCTGTTCATACTATCCCCTGTTCATACTATCCCCTTGGCTCAGCTACTCACGTGACTATCCCCCTATACTACGTGACTATCCCTGTTTATATACCCCCGTTCATACTATCGGACTATCCCCTGTTCATACGACGCGACTGGTCCCCTGTTCATACCACGTGACTATCCCCTGTTCATACCACGCGGACTATCCCCTGTTCACACACGACTATCCCCCGTAACCGATCCTTCATACTACGTGGACTCCCTGTTATGACTAGGTGATTATCCCCTGTTATACTATCCCTGTTCATATTACGCGACCATCCCCTGTTCATACTATGTGACTATCCCCCGTTCATACCAACCCCTGGTTCATACTACGTGACTATCCCCCGTCACTACGTGACTATCCCCTGTTCATACTACGTACCATCCCCCTTCATACCACGGACTTCCCCCTGTTATACGCCTGACCATCCCCTCTCACACCACGTGACTAGCCCCTGTTCATACGACGTGGACTATCCCCCGTTCATACTAGCGTGGATTATCCCCTGTTCAGACTATCCCCTCTGTTCATACTACGGGATTCTATCCTCTGTTCATACTATGGGACTATCTCTGTTCATATCTTTTACCTGTTCATACACGTACTATCCCCTGTTTATACTATCCCCTGTTCAACTATCCCCTGTTCATATCTACATGATATTCCTGTTCATACTACGTGACTATCCCCTGTTCATACTACACTATCCCCCTGTTCATACTATCCCCACTTCATACTACGTGATCATCTCCCCTGTTCATATATGCGTGACTATAAACCCCTGTTCATACTATGTGACTATCCCCGTGTCTCATACTATCCCCATTCATACTATGTGACTATCCCCTGTTCATACTACATGACTATCCCCCTGTTCATACTACGTGACTATCCCCTGTTCAGACTATCCCCTGTTCATACTTGCGCGGACTATCCCCGTTCATACTATGTGACTATCCCCGTTATACTATCCCCACTTCATACTACATGATTATCCTCTTGTTCATACTACGTGACTCATCCCCTGTTCATACTACGCGACTATCCCCTGTTCATACTATCCTCTGTTCATACTCACGACTATCTCCTGTTCATACTATGGACTATCCCCGTGTTTACTCGTGATCATCCCCCCGTTCATACGGGTGGGTGACGAATCCCCTGTTCATACTACGATGACTATCCCCGGTTCATACTACGGCTATCCCCTGTTCACACTATGCGACTATCCCCCGTTCATACTATGCGTGACTATCCCCTGTTCATACGATCCTGTCTCATAATCTACGTGACCATCCCCCCGTTACGCTCCTCCTGTTATACGGTATGTGACTATCCCCTGTTATACTACACGCGACTATCCCCTGTTCATACTATCCCCTGTTCATACTACGTGACTATCCCGCTCCTACTCAGCGACATCATCCCTGTTATACTATCCCCGTTCATTTATGCGACTTCCCCCGGCCCACACGCCGTGACTATCCCCTGTTCATACTATCCCCTGTTCATTCTACGCGACTATCCCCTCGTTCCCAACGACGTGACTATCCCCTGTTCAGACTATGCGTGACTATCCCCTGTTTATACTACGTGACCAATCCCCCGCTCATACTACGTGACTCATCCCCTGTTCATACTAGCGCAGGACTATCTGTTCATACCACGCGCACTATCCCCTGTTACATACTACGCACTATCCCCTGTTCATACTAAGCCACACGACTATCCCCACCTCAGACCACGGTGACTATCCCCTGTATAGGGCTATGCGACTATCCCGTTCTACCACGTGACTTCCCCTGTTCATACTATGGGTGACTATCCCCTGTTCATACCACGTGACTATCCCCTGTTGCCATACCACGTGACTATCCCCTGTTCATACTACGTGGACTATCCCCTGTTCACACTACGGACTATCCCTTGTTCATACTATCCCCTGTTCATACCACGTGACTATCCCCCTGTTCATACTATGTGACTATCCCCTGTTCATACTATGTGACTATCCCCCGTTCATACTATCCCCTGTTGATACTAATGTGACTATCCCTTTCATACTACATGGACTATCCCCTCTTCATACTACGTGACTATCCCCTGTTATACTATCCCCCTGTTATACGTAATGGTGACTATCCTCTGTCTCATACTATGTGACTATATCCCCCGTTTATACTATCCTGTTCATACTACATGATTATCCCCGTTCATACTACGACTATCCCCTGTTCATATCTACTGACTATCCCCTGTTCATACTATCCCCGTTGTACTACGTGACTATCCCCCTGTTCATACATGGCGTGACTATCCCTGTTCATACTACGCGGCTATCCCCTGTTCATACTATGCGACCTATCCCCCGTTCATACTAAGTACGGACTTCCCCGTTCATACTACGTGACTATCCCCCTGTTCAACATGTGACTATCCCCCCGTTCATACTACGTGACTATCCCCGGACATACCATCCCCTGTTCATACTACGTGACCATATCCCTGTTCATACTTATCCCCTGTTCATACACGTGACTATCCCCCCGTTCATACCACCGACTATCCCCTGTCCATACTATCCCCTGTTCACTCCACGTGACGGTCCCCTGTTCATACTAGCGTGACTATCCCCTGTTCACACTATCCCTGTTCATTCTACGGACTATCCCCTGTTGCATACTACGTGACTATCCCCTGTTCATACTTATGTGACTATCCCCTGTTCATACGGGAGAGATGGATTATCTCATTTGGTTCATAAACACGTGACTATCCCCCTGTTCATACTAGCATGACTATCCCCTGTTCATACTACGTGACTATCCCCTGTTCATACTATGTGACTATCCCCTGTCCATACTAGCATGACTTCCTGTTCATACTACGTGGACTATCTGTTCATACATGGTGACTATCCTGTTCATACTGTTACACGCGACATATCCCCCCGTTCATACTTACGTGACTATCCCCTGTTCATACTATCCCCTTGTTCATACTATGTGACTATCCCCCGTTCATACCACGTGACTATCCTGTTCATACCATCTCCTGTTCATACTACTGACTATCCCCCGTTCATACTATCCTGTTCAACTACGTGGATTATCCCCTTGTTCATACCACGCGACCATCCCCGGCTACGACATCTGTTCATACTATCCCCTGTTCATACTATCCCTGTTCATACTACGTCGAATATCCCCCGTTCATACCACGGGACTATCCCCTGTTCATATATCCCCTCCTCTCACGTGACTATCCCTGTTCATACTTCACGTGGACTATCCCCCTGTTCATACTATCTCCTGTTCATTCTACGAACTATCCCCGTTCATACAGTGTGACTATCCCTGTTCATACTACGACTATCCCCTGTTCATACTAGGTGACTATCCTGCGCTACATGACTATCCCTGTTCATACTCACTTACGATCCCTGTTCTACTACGTGATATCCCCTGTTTATGCTCATGACTATCTCCTGTTCATGACTACGTGACAATCCCCCGTCATACTGTGGACTATCCCCTGTCTAATACTATGTGACTATCCCCTGTTCATACTATGTGACTATCCTGTTATACTACGTGATATCCCTGTTAACTGGGACGTGACTATCCCCCGTTCATACCACGTGACTATCCCCGTTGCATACTACCGATAATCCCCTGTTCATACTTCCCCTGTTCATACGACGTGACTATCCCCTGTGGACTATGTGACTCATCCCCTGTTCGTACTGCGTGACCATCCCCTGTTCATACCATCCCCTGTTCATACTATGCGTGACTATCCCCTGTTCATACTGAGCCTGACGGTCCCCTGTTCATACTACGTGACTATCCCCCTGTTTATACTATCCGTTCATACTATGGTGACTATCCCCTGTTCATACTATGTGACTATCCCGTTCATACTATCCCCTGTTCATATCTACAGGATTATCCCGTTCATACTACGTGACTATCCCTGTTCATACACGACGGACTATCCTGTATACTTATCCCCTGTTATACTACGTGACTATCCCCGTTGTCTGTGTGGACTATCCCTGTTCTTTCACGGACTTCCCCTGTTTATATATGCGTGACTATCCCCTGTTCATACTATGTGGACTATCCTCTGTTCATACTCACGCGTCATCCTCTGTTCATACTATGAGACTATCCCCTGTCGATATCTACGTGACTATCCCCCGTTCATACTATCCCCTGTTCATACCTACGTGACCATCCCCTGTTCATACTATCCCCTGTTCATACCTATGTGACTATCCCCCGTTCATACCACGGACTATCCCCTGTTCATACTATCCCCTGTTCATTCTTACGTGACTATCCCCTGTTCATACCACGATCTATCCTGTTCATACTATCACCCCGTTCATTCTACGCGACTATCCCCTGTTCATACGATACGACTATCCCCTCGGGTTCATACTATGGTAAATTATCCGCCAGGTCATACTACGCGACACCCCGTTGCACACGACGAGACTATCCCCTGTTCATGGTCTATCGTTCGTCTTGGTGACTTCCCCTGTTATACTTGATATCCCCTTTTCTACTCCCTTTACACGTGACTATCCCCTGTTCATACTGTCCCGTCACACCGCGTGATTATCCCTGTTCATACTACGTGACTATCCCCTGTTCATACTATCCCCGTTCATACCACGTGACCATCCCCGTTAACTATCCCCTGTTCATACTTATCCTCTGCTCATACTTACGGGAATATCCTCTGTTCATACGAAGTGACTATCCCCTGTTTACACTACGTGACTATCCCCGTTCATACTATGTGCACTATCCCCTGTTCATACTATCCCCTGTTCATACCACGGGACTATCCCCCGTTCATACTATGTGATCACATCCTGTTCATACCGGACTCATGTTCATACTACGTGACTATCCCCTGTTCATACTACACGACTATCCGTATACCACGTGACTATCCCCTGTTCATACTACGTGACTTCCCCTGTTCATACTACATAGACTATCCCCTGTTCATACTACGTGACTATCCCTGTTCATAATATGTGACTATCCTCATACTATGACTATCCCCGTTCATACCACGTGACTATCCCCGTTTATACTATGTGACTATCCCCTCTGTTCACTACGTGGACTATCCTGTTCATACCTACGTGGATATCCCCTCACTACGTGGATTATCACTGTTAATACTACGGACTATCTCCTGTTCATACTACGTGGACTATCTCTGTTCATACTACAGTGACTATCTCCTGTTCATACTACGTGACTATCCCTGTTCATACTAATGGCGACTATCCCTGTTCATACTATGTGACTATCCCTGTTCATACTATCCCATGTTCATACTACGTGACTATCTCCTGCTCATACTATCGTGGACTATCCCTGTTCATACCTATGTGACTATCCCTTTTTCATACTACGGGACTATCCCCTGTTCATACTAAGGTGACTATCTGTTCAGAGCTACGCGAATATCTCCTGTCTATACTACGTGACTTCCCCTGTTCATACTGATCTGTTCATAGCCTATGTGACTATCCCCTGTTCATACTACGTGACTATCCCCTGTGTCACTACTATCCCCTCACCATACTACGTGACTATCCCCTGTCTATACTACATAGTGACTATCCCCTGTTCATACTACGTTGACTATCCCCTGTTCATAATACTACGTGACTATCCCCTTGTTCATGGCTATGTGACTAACCCCTGTTCATACTACGTGACTATCCCCTGTTCATACTACGATGACCATTCCTGTTCATATCCTCTGTTCATACTAATATACGACTATCCCTGTTCATACTACGCGGATCTATCCCCTGTTCATACAAGCGACGGTCTCTCGTTCATAATGCATGCGACTTCCCTGTTCATACTATCCCTGTTCATGCTTATGTGACTAGTCTCCCCTGTTCATACTACGTGACTATCCCCCGTTCATACTACGAGTGACTATCCCTTGTTCATATCTATGTGGACTATCCTGTCATACTGGCGTGACTATCTGTTCATACTACGGATTCATATCCCCAAGTTCATACTACGCGGACTATCCCCGTTTATACTATCCCCTGTTCATGTACTACGTGACCATCCCTGTTCATACTTATCCCCTGTTCATAACTCTACGTGACTTCCCCTGTTCATACTATGTGACTATACCCTGTTATACTCGTGACTTCCCCTTGTTCATACTATCCCCTGTTCATACTATGTGACCATCCCCTGGGTTCATACTACATGACTATCCCCTGTCCATACTACGTGACTATCCCCCGTTAATACTATCCTGTTCATACTATGCGTGACTAGCCCCTGTTCATACTATTTGGTGACTATCCTCTGTTCATGCTTATCCCCTGTTCATAACATGATTATCTCCTTGTTCATACCACTTCGCGACTATCCGTTCATACTACCGGCCTATCGTTCATACTATCCCCTGTTCATACTACGCAACTATCCCCTGTTCATACTAGTGACTATCCCCTGTTCATACCACGGGACTATCCGTTCATACTATGTGACTATCGTTCATACTACGCGGACTATCCCTGTTATGCTTATCCCTGTTCGCACTTTAGCGGACCATCCCCTGTTCATACTACTCCTGTTCATACTATGTGACTATCCCCGTTCATACTACGTGACTATCCCCTGTTCATACTATCCCCTGTTCATACCACGTGACTATCCCCCTGTTCATACTACTTCATCATCCTGTTCATACTATCCCTGTTCATTCTACGTGACTATCCCCTGTTCATACTACGCAGGACTATCCCCGTTCATAATAACCCTGTTCATTCACGACTATCCCCGTTCATACCACGTGACTATCCCCTGTTCATACTATGTGACTATCCCGTTCATACTACGCGGACTATCCTCGTTCATACACGTGATCATCCCCTGTTCATACTAGCATGACTATCCCCTGTTCATACCACGCGACTATCCGTTCATACCACGACTATCCCCTGTTCATACTACATGACTATCTCTGTTCATACGTGATCATCCCCTGTTCATACTATGTACTATCCCCTGTTCATACTTTATGACTATCCCCTGTTCATACTATGTACTATCCCTTGTTCATACACGCGGATCTATCCCCGTTCATACCACGGATTATCCCCTGTTCATAATCTACTGACTATCCCCTGTTCATACACGTGACTATCCCCTGGGTTCATACTTCATCCCCGTTCATACCACGACTATCCCCTGTTCATACTATGTGACTATCCTGTTCATACCACGCGTGATTCACATCCCCTGTTCAATTGTACTTATCTCCCCGTTCATACTATGTGACTATCCCCTGTTCATAATTGCCATGACTATCCCCGTTCATACTACGTGATCATCTCCTGTTCATACTATCTCCGTTATGATCATCCCCTGTTCATACTATGGACTATAACTCTGTTCATACTACGTGACTATCCCTGTTCATAACTATCCCCTGTTCATACTATGTGACTATCCCCTGTTCATACTACGTGACTATCCCCGTTCATACTACTGACTATCCCCACCATACTATGTGACTATCCCCTGTTCATTATGCGTGACTATCTCGTTCATACTACGCGGACTATCCCCTGTTCATACTACGCGGACTATCCCCTGTTCATACTATCCCCTTTTCACCACGTGATCATCCCCGTTCATACTTATCCCCTGTTCATTTTACGCGTGATCATCCCCTGTTCATACTATGTGACTATACCTCGTTCATACTACACTATCCCCTGTTCATACTTCCTGTTCATACTATGTGACTATCCCCTGTTCATACTACATGACTATCCCTGTTCATACTACGGACTATCCCCTGTTCATACTTATTGTTCATACGGCGACTATCCCCTGTTCATAATACCTTATCCTGTTCATACTTCTTACATGATTATCCTTTGTCTATACTAAATGATCATCCCCGTTCATACTTCTACGTGACTATCCCCCTGGTTCAGCCTATCCCCTGTTCATAATACGGACTTCCCCTGTTCATAATTCAGCGATGACTATCCCCTGTTCATACTACGTGACTATCCTGTTCATACGGTACGACTATCCCCTGTTCATACCACGTGACTATCCCCTGTTCATACTACGTGACTATCCCCGGTTCATATTGGCGACTATCCCCTGTTCATAATTTACGTGATCATCCTCTGTTCATACTATCCTCTGTTCATACTACGCGGATCATCCCCTTGTTCATACTACCCCCTGTTCATACTATGTGACTATCCCCTGTCTATACTACGACTATCCCTGTTCATACTTATCTCTGTTCATACTACGTGACTATCCCTCTGTTCATACTACGTGACTCATCCCCTGTTCATACTATCCCTTGTTCATTCTAATGATCATCCCCGTTCATACTTTCACTTGACTATCCCCCTGTTCATACTATCCCCTGTTCATTCTGTACTTGACTATCCCCTGTTCATACCTAACTTCGACTATCCCCTGTCTATACTATGTGACTTCGTTCATACTACTTAGACTATCCCCTGTTCAGGCCTACTTTACTCATCCCCTGTTCATACTACATGACTATCCCTGTTCATACTAATATGACTCATCCCCTGTCTCATACTACGTGACTATCCCTGTTCATACGCTACATGACTATCCCCTGCTCATACTACTTGACTATCCCTGTTCATACTATGTGACTATCCCCTGTTCATACTATGACTATCCCCACCATACCATGTGACTCATCCCCGTTCACTACGACTATCCCCTGTTCATACTATGACTATCCCCGTTCAATACTTCACGTGATCATCCCCGTTCATACCACGTGACTATCCCCGTTCATACTATCTCGTTCATACCACGACTATCCCCACCATACTTTGCGACTCATCCCTTGTTCGCCATACTTTATGTGACTATCCCCTGTTCATATTTATCCCCTGTTCATACTATGTGACTATCCCCTGTTCATACTACATGACTATCCCCTTGTTCATACTACGCGGATTATCCCCGTTCATACTATCCCCCTGTTCATACTTATGTGACTATCCCCTGTTCATACTATGTGACTATCCTCATCATACTATCCCCTGTTCATACTACATGATTATCCCCGTTCATACTCACGTGACTATCCCCTGTTCATACTAATGCGACTATCCTGTTCATTTTATCCTGTCTATACTACGATCATCCCCGTTCATACTATGTACTATCTCGTTCATACTACGGATCATCCCCTGTTCATACTATGTGACTATCCCTGTTCATACGCAGGACTATCTCCTTTGTTCTTATTTAATGGGACTATCCCTGTTCATACTATGTGACTATCCCTGTTCAGCATACGTGATTGTCCCTGTTCATACTATCCCCTGTTCATACTACGTGACCATCTGTTCATATTATCTCGTTCATAGCTATGTGACTATCCCCTGTCTATACTACTGACTATCCCCTGTCTATACTATCCCTCTGTTCATTCTACGTACTATCTCCTGTTCATACTACGGATTATCCCTTGTTCATACTATCTCTGTTCACTCTACGGATTATCCTGTTCATACGCGTGACTATCCCCGTTCATACTATGTGACTATCTCAGCTCATAAGCCTACGTGATCATCTCTGTTCATACTACGTGGACTATCCCCTGTTGTTCATACTAAAGGACTATCCCCTGTTCATACTACGACTATCCCTGTTCATACTATGTGACTATCCCCTGTTCATACTACATGACTATCCCCTGTTCATACTTACGACTATCTGTTCATACCTGCGACTATCCCCTGTTCATACTACGTGACTATCCCTCGTTCATACTAACGACTATCCCCTGTTCATAACTATCCCCGTTCATACTATGAACTCATCCTGTTCATACTACGACTATCCCCGTTCATACCGATTGTTCATACTACGTTGACTATCCCCTGTTCATACTATCCCCGTTCATACTACGGATTATCCCTGCTCATACTAATGCGGGACTATCCCTGTTCATACTATCCTGTTCATACTACGCGTGACTATCCCCTGTTCATACTTATCCCCTGTTCATACTTATCCCCTTGTTCATACTAATGCGAATATCCCCTCGTTCATACTACTTGACTATCCCCTCTGTTCATTATCTCTGTTCATTCTACTTGACTATCCCCTGTTCATACTACGTGACTATCCCCTGTTCATTTATCTGTTCATTCTAATGTGACTATCCCCTGTTCATACCATGTGACTATCCCCTGTTCATACTACGACTATCCTCTGTTCATACTACGTGACTTCCCTGTTCATACTACATGACTATCTCTGTTCATACTTCACACTATCTCTGGTTCATACTACGTGACTATCCCCGTTTATACGACATGACTATCTGTTCATACTACGTGACTATCCCCGTTCATACTAGCGTGACTATCCCCGTTCATACTATGTGACTATCCTCTGTTCATACTTTGCGACTATCTCGTTCATAATACGACTATCCCTGTTCATACCACGGACTATCCTCAGAACATATCACGGACTATCCCCGTTCATACTACGTGACTATCCTGTTCATACTATCTCCTGTTCACACTACGTGACTATCCCTGTTCACATTTTGTGACTATCCCCTGTCTGTACTATGTGATTATCCCCTGTTCATACTATCCCCCTGTTCATACTATGTGATTGGGTCTCTGTTCATACTACATGACTATCCCCGTTCATACTACGTGACTATCCCCGTTCATAAACTATCCCCTGTTCATACTATGTGACTATCCTGCTCATACTGGGTGACTCATCCCCTGTTCACCTATCCCCCTGTTCATACTACATGATTATCCCCTGTTCATGTACTTACGTGACTATCCCCGTTCATACTACGCAACTATCCCTGTTCATACTATCCCTGTTCATACTACGACTATCCCCTGTTCATACTTATGTTACTATCCCCTGTTCATATTATGATCATCCTGTTCAGCACCGGTGGACGTTATCTCCTCGTTCACATTTTGCGTGACTATCCCCTGTTCATACTACTTGCCCATCCCTGTTCATACTTTATGTGACTATCCCCTGTTCATACTACGTGATTTAACTCTGTCTATACTATCCCTGTTCATACTACGTGATCATCCCCTGTTCATACTATCCCCTGTTCATACTTTGGCGTGACTATCCCCTGTCTATACTACGTGATCATCCCCTGTTCATACTATCCCTGTTCATTCTAATGTGACTATCCCCTGTTCATACTACGGGATCATCCCCGTTCATACTATCCCCTGTTCATTCACGCGGATTATCCCCGCTGTTCGCACGCTTACTCATCTCCTCGTTCATACTAAACGATCATCCCTGTTCATACTACGACTATCCCCTGTTCATACTACGTGACTATCCCCTGTTCATACTATCCTGTTCATACTACAGACTATCTCTGTTCATACTACGCAGACTATCCCTGTTCATACTTCATCCCCCGTCTACACTTACGACTATCCCCGTTCATACTATCCCCTGTTCATACCACGGATTATCCCCTTGTTCACGTGGACTATCCCCTGTTCAGTACTTATCTCTGTTCATACTACGGACTATCCCCTGTTCATACTTGCGTGACTATCCTGTTCATATACTTACGACTATCCCCTGTTCATAACGACGAAACCTGTTCATACTTCCCCGTTCATACTACTTGACTATCCCCGTTCATACTATCCCCGTTCATACTACGTGACTATCATCCTGTTCATACTATCCTGCTCCATGTTTGAATATCCCCTGTTCATTTGCTGTGACTATCCCTGTTCATAATGATGACTTCATCCCCCGTTCATACTATGACTATCCTTGTTCATACTTCCCCTGTTCATGTTTACGCGGATTCATCCCCGGTTCATACTTCGCCATATGTGACTATCCCCTGTTCATAATACGTGACTATCCCATGTTCATACGTTGATGCGGACTATCCCCGTTCATACTACATGACTATCCCTGTTCATACGCATGTGACTAATCTCCCCAAGCTCATACTTACGTGATCATCCCCACCATACTTGCATGATTATCTCTGCTTCTGTTCATACTACGTGACTATCCTGTTCATACTATGTGACTATCCCCTGTTCATACTACATGACTGATCCCCTGTTCATACTACGTGACTATCTCTGTTTCATACTATGTGACTAGTATTTCTGTTCATACTACGTGGATTATTTCTGTTCATACTTACGGATTATCTCCTGTTCATACGACGGATTATCTCGTTCATAATACGCGGATTATCTCCTGTTCATAATACGGATTATCTCTGTTCATACTACGTGGACTATCTCTGTTCATATTTAGCGTGACTATCCCTTGTTCAAAATAAGTATGACTATCCCCTCGTTCATACTATGTGACTATCCCCTGCTCAATAAATAATCCTCTGCTTCATAATA
This sequence comes from Coregonus clupeaformis, assembly GCF_020615455.1. Lineage (NCBI taxonomy): Eukaryota > Metazoa > Chordata > Actinopteri > Salmoniformes > Salmonidae > Coregonus > Coregonus clupeaformis. The sequence goes on along the minus strand of NW_025537679.1, from coordinate 345 downwards.
CGCACTATCCTCTGTTCACACTAGCGCGACTATCTCTGTTCATACTATGTGACTATCCTCTTTTCATACTTCATATATCATCTGTCTATACTTACGGATTATCTCCTTGGTCAGCATTGACTATCCCTGTTCATACTACGTGACTATCCCCTGTCTATACATCTCCTGTTCATACCACGTGACTATCCTGTTCATAATGCAGGATTTATCCCTTGTTCATTTTATTGACTATCTCCTGTTCCATAATATCCCTGCTCACCTTGCGGGATCATCCTTGTCTATACTACATGACTATCCCTGTCTATACTACGGATTCATCTCTTGTTCATACATTCCCTGTTCATA
>NW_025537678.1:0-29453 GCF_020615455.1 Coregonus clupeaformis | reverse complement strand
CAGCTAATATAACTCCACTGTGTTGTATTTCAGCGTGTCTGATGTCAGCTAATATAACTCCACTGTGTTGTGCTGCAGTGTGTCCTGATGTAATGACTGATGTAAACTAACTCCACTGTGTTGTATTTCAGCGTGTCTGATGGTAATGACTGATGTCAGCTAATATAACTCCACTGTGTTGTGTTTCAGCGTGTCTGATGTCAGCTAACTCCACTGTGTTGTATTTCAGCGTGTCTGATGTCAGCTAACTCCACTGTGTTGTATTTCAGCGTGTCTGATGTCAGCTAATATAACTCCCACTGTGGTTGTATTTTCAGCGTGTCTGATGTGTCCAGCTAATATAACTCCACTGTGTTGTGTTTCAGCGTGTCTGATGTCAGCTAACTCCACTGTGTTGTATTTCAGCGTGTCTGATGTCAGCTAACTCCACTGTGTTGTATTTCAGCGTGTCTGATGTCAGCTAACTCCACTGTGTTGTATTTCAGCGTGTCTGATGTCAGCTAACTCCACTGTGTTGTGTTGCAGCGTGTCTGATGTCACTACTCCGACTGTGTTGTGTTTCAGCGTGTCTGATGTCCAGCTAACTCCACTGTGTCTATATTTCAGCGTGTCTGGGTTCACATCGTGTGGGCATCAACAACCATGATTCCAACGTCCCTTCAGACCTCAGGACCTGTGTCAAAGGTTGGTTAAGGTTAGAGGTGGTTATTGGGGTCAGAGGTTGGGGCTACGCAGGACGGATTGAATGGGCTGCCCGTGGGCCGTATTTTGTCACCCCTGGTTTGGGGGTAGGTGCTGGCCGCGGGGCCGTGTATTTGACACCCCTGGTTTAGGCAGGGTTTCCCCAAACTCTGTCCTGGGCCCCCCTGGGTGAATGTTCTTGGTTGTTGCTCCTAGCACTACAAAAAGCTGATTCAAATAACCAACTCATCTAAGCTTTTGACTATTTGAATCAGCTGTGTAGTGCTGGGGTAAAGTTCAAATTGCACCCAGGGGGTTCCCAGGACCGAGTTTGGGAAACCTATTAGGGGTAGGGTGTGTAGTTGTATTCCTCAATCTCTGTCAGAATTTGCTCAGGCACTTTGTCTGCCTGTTTGGTTTGTGGTTGTTGTGTTGTTGAAATGTGAAATCTGCTGCAGTGCTTCTGGTCATATTTGTACTGTATATTCCTGTCCTGTCTGGATACCTGTATGTGTTATGTCCTGTCTGGATACCTGTGTGTGTTCTGTTATAGTCATGTCCTGTCTGGATACCTGTATGGTTATGTCCTGTCTGGATACCTGTATGTGTTCTGTATAGTCATGTCCTGTCTGGATACCTGTATGTGTTCTGTATAGTCATGTCCTGTCTGGATACCTGTATGTGTTCTGTATAGTCATGTCCCTGTCTGGATACCTGTACTGTGTTCTGTATAGTCATATCCTGTCTGGATACCTGTGTCGGTTCTGTATAGTCATGTCCTGTCTGGATACCTGTATGTGTTCTGTATAGTGTCATGTCCTGTCTGGATACCTGTATGTGTTCTGTATATTCATGTCCTGTCTGGATACCTGTATGTGTTATGTCCTGTCTGGATACCTGTATGTGTTCTGTATAGTCATGTCCTGTCTGGATACCTGTATGTGTTCTGTATAGTCATGTCCTGTCTGGATACCTGTATGTGTTCTGTATATTAATGTCCCTGTCTGGATACCTGTATGTGTTCTGTATAGTCATGTCCTGTCTGGATACCTGTATGTGTTATGTCCTGTCTGGATACCTGTATGTGTTCCTGTATAGTCATGTCCTGTCTGGATACCTGTATGTGTTCTGTATAGTCATGTCCTGTCTGGATACCTGTATGTGTTCTGTATAGTCATGTCCTGTCTGGATACCTGTATGTGTTCTGTATAGTCATGTCCTGTCTGGATACCTGTATGTGTTCTGTATAGTCATGTCCTGTCTGGATACCTGTATGTGTTCTGTATAGTCATGTCCTGTCTGGATACCTGTAATGTGTTCTGTATAGTCATGTCCTGTCTGGATACCTGTATGTGTTATGTCCCTGTCTGGATACCTGTATGTGTTCTGTATAGTCATGTCCCTGTCTGGATACCTGTATGTGTTCTGTATAGTCATGTCCTGTCTGGATACCTGTATGTGTTCTGTATAGTCATGTCCTGTCTGGATACCTGTATGTGTTCTGTATAGTCATGTTCCTGTCTGGATACCTGTATGTGTTTATGTCCTGTCTGGATACCTGTATGTGTTCTGTATAGTCATGTCCTGTCTGGATACCTGTATGTGTTCTGTATAGTCATGTCCTGTCTGGATACCTGTATGTGTTCTGTATAGTCATGTCCTGTCTGGATACCTGTATGTGTTCTGTATAGTCATGTCCTATCTGGATACCTGTATGTGTTCTGTATAGTCATATCCCTGTCTGGATACCTGTATGTCTAGACTTTGGTCTGAAGTTTATAAAAGTGTGGATTCTATTTTGTTATATGTGTGTTGTGTGAATGTTATATTTGGACATTGTGTATATTATATGTGTGTTGTGTGAATGTTATATTTGGACATTGTGTATATGATATGTGTGTCTGTGTGTTGTTCTGCAGAGATCAGTGACCAGTGCCTTCCGTTTCCGTGTTACAAGGAGGGTTCTGGAACGCTGCACATCGATGGCAAGGCCTCCTTCACCTGTCGGTGTAGACCAGGCTGGAAGGGTCCGCTGTGAGGGGATGGTGGGTACCGTCACAGGACAGGGTTAGGTTGGGGTTAGGGTTAGACAGGCCTCCCTTCACCTGTCAGTGTAGACCAGGCTGGAAGGGTCCGCGCTGTAGAGGATGGTGGGTACCGTACAGGAGCCGGGGTTAGGGTTGGGGGTTAGGTTAGACAGGGCCTCCTTCACCTGTGTCAGTGTGAGACCAGGCTGGAAGGGTCCGCGTTGTGAGGGATGGTGGGTACCGTATTTGACAGGGTTAGGGGTTGGGGTTAGGGGTTAGACAGGCCTCCTTCACCTGTCAGTGTAGACCAGGCTGGAAGGGTCCGCCTGTGAGGATGGTGGGTACCGTACAGGACAGGGTTAGGGTTGGGGTTGGGTTAGACGGGCCTCCTTCAGCCTGTCCAGTGTAGACCAGGCTGGAAGGGTCCGCACTGTGGGATGGTGGGTACCTCGTGTGGAGCCCGGGGTTAGGGTTGGGGTTAAGGGGTTAGACAGGCCTCCTTCACCTGTCAGTGTAGACCAGGCTGGAAGGGTCCTACTGTGAGGATGGTGGGTACCGGACAGGACAGGGTTAGGGTTGGGGTTAGGGTTAGACAGGCCTCCTTCACCTGTCGGTGTAGACCAGGCTGGAAGGGTCCGGCGCTATCAGAGGATGGTGGGGTCAAACCGTTTGACAGGGTTACGGGTTGGGGTTAGGGTTAGACAGGGGCCTCCTTCACCTGTCAGTGTAGACCAGGCTGGAAGGGTCCGCGCTGTGAGGATGGTGGGTACCGTACAGGAGCAGGGTTAGGGTTGGGGTTGGGGTTAGACAGGCCTCCTTCACCTGTCAGTGTAGACCAGGCTGGGGGTCCCGCTGTGGAGGATGGTGGGCACCGTATAGGACGGGGTTAGGGTTGGGGTTAGGGTTAGAACAGGCCTCCTTCACCTGTCAGTGTAGACCAGGGCTGGAAGGGTCCGCTGTGAGGATGGTGGGTACCGTATAGGACGGGGTTAGGGTTGGGGTTAGGGTTAGACAGGCCTCCCTTCACCTGTCAGTGTAGACCAGGCTTCGGAAGGGTCCGCGCTGTGAGGATGGTGGTACCCGTGCAGACAGGGTTAGGATGGGGTTAGGGTTGACAGGCCTCCCTTCACCTGTCAGTGTAGACCAGGCTGGAAGGGTCCGCGCTGTGAGGATGGTGGGGTACCCGTATTGACAGGGTTAGGGTTGGGGTTAGGGTTAGACAGGCCCTCCTTCACCTGTCAGTGTAGACCAGGCTGGAAATCGCGCGGAGGATGGTGGGTACGCATTGACAGGGTTAGGGTTGGGGTTAGGTTAGACAGGAGCCTCCTTCACCTGTCAGTGTAGACCAGGCTGGAAGGGTCCGCTGTGGAGGATGGTGGGTACCGTACAGGACAGAGTTAGGAGGTTGGGGTTAGGAGAGATTAGACGGGCCTCCTTCACCTGTCAGTGTAGACCAGGCTGGAAGGGTCCGCGCTGTGAGGATGGTGGGTACCGTATAGGACGGGGGTTAGGGGTTGGGGTTAGGGTTAGACAGGCCTCCCTTCACCTGTCAGTGTAGACCAGGCTGGAAGGGTCCGCGCTGTGAGGATGGTGGGTACCGTACAGGACAGGGTTAGGGTTGGGGTTAGGGTTAGACAGGCCTCCTTCACCTGTCGGTGTAGACCTCAGGCTGGAAGGGTCCCGCGCTGTGAGGGTTGGTGGGGTACCGTATTGACAGGGTTAGGGTTGGGGTTAGGGTTAGACAGGGCCCTCCTTCACCTGTCAGTGTAGACCAGGCTGGAAGGGTCCGCGCTGTGAGGATGGTGGGCACCGTACAGGACAGGGTTAGGGTTGGGGTTAGGGTTAGACAGGCCTCCTTCACCTGTCAGTGTAGACCAGGCTGGAAGGGTCCGCGCTGTGAGGATGGTGGGTACCGTATGGACGGGGGTTAGGGTTGGGGTTAGGGGTTAGACAGGCCTCCTTCACCTGTCAGTGTAGACCAGGCTGGAAGGTCCGCGCTGTGAGGATGGTGGGTACCTGTATAGGACGGGGTTAGGGGTTGGGGTTAGGGTTAGACAGGCCTCCTTCACCTGTCAGTGTAGACCAGGCTGGAAGGGTCCCGCGCTGTGAGGATGGTGGGTACCGTACAGGACAGGGTTAGGGTTGGGGTTAGGGTTAGACAGGCCTCCTTCACCTGTCCCAGTGTAGACCAGGCTGGACGGGTCCGCTGTGAGGATGGTGGGTACCGTACAGGACAGGGTTAGGGTTGGGGTTAGGGATAGACAGGCCTCCTTCACCTGTCAGTGTAGACCAGGCTGGAAGGGTCCGCCTGTGAGGATGGTGGGTACCGTATGGGACGGGGTTAGGGTTGGGGTTAGGGTTAGACAGGCCTCCTTCACCTGTCAGTGTAGACCAGGCTGGAAGGGTCCGCGCTCTGAGGATGGTGGGTACCGTATGAGGACGGGGTTAGGTTGGGGTTAGGGTTAGACAGGCCTCCTTCACCTGTCAGTGTAGACCAGGCTGGAAGGGTCCGTGTGAGGGATGGTGGGTACCGTACAGGACAGGGAGTTAGGGTTGGGGTTAGGGTTAGACAGGCCTCCTTCACCTGTCAGTGTAGACCAGGCTGGAAGGGTCCGGCGCTGTGAGGATGGTGGGCACCGTACAGGACAGGGTTGGGGTTAGGGTTAGGGTTAGACAGGCCTCCTTCACCTGTCAGTGTAGACCAGGCTGGAAGGGTCCGCGCTGTGAGGATGGTGGTACCGTATTGACAGGGTTTCCCCATACTACAGATCTTTCCTGTTGGTTCCTGCTTAATACTGGGTCCTGCTTAATACTGGGTCCTGGCTTAATACTGGGTCCTGGCTTAATACTGGGTCCTGCTTAATACTGGGTCCTGCTTAATACTGGGTCCTGGCTTAATATTGGGTCCTGGCTTAATACTGGGTCCTGCCTATACTGGGTCCTGCTTAATACTGGGTCCTGGCTTAATATTGGGTCCTGGCTTAATACTGGCCGCTTAATACTGGGTCCTGCTTAATACTGGGTCCTGGTTTAATACTGGGTCCTGCTTAATACTGGGTCCTGGCTTAATACTGGGTCCTGGCTTAATACTGGGTCATGCTTTTAATACTGGGTCCTGGTTTAATACTGGGTCCTGCTTAATACTGGGTCCTGCAATACTGGGTCCTGGTTAATACTGGGTCCTGGTTTAATACTGGGTCCTGCTTAATACTGGGTCCTGCTTAATACTGGGTCCTGGCTTAATACTGGGTCCTGCTTAATACTGGATCCTGGCTTAATACTGGGTCCTGGCTTAATACTGGGTCCTGGCTTAATACTGGGTCCCTGCTTAATACTGGGTCCTGCTTAATACGGGTCCTGGCTTAATACTGGGTCCTGGCTTAATACTGGGTCCTGGCTTAATACTGGGTCGCTGGTTTCAATCTGGCTCGAAGGACACACTTTTTTCTTGAAACTCAAGCTTGGCCAGTAACGATTGGTGTTACTGACTTACTGAGTCACAGTTCCTCCCAGTAACAGGAATTGAGCCGAGTTTATAGTCAATGAATCCATGTTTTGTTATTATTGAATAATGATGTTATTGATTGTTTTATTGATCAGACATCGACCTAAGTGTTCGGACCCAGATCACCCAGCCGGATGCAACCAGAAGTGTTACAACTCCCGGTAGCTTCCGCTGTATGTGTGATGACGGTACGGTTCAGAACCAATGACAAGATCCACTGTACAGGTAACAGTTACTGTTATATAGATCCACTGTATAGGTAACAGTTACTGTTATATAGATCCACTGTATAGGTAACAGTTACTGTTATATAGATCCACTGTATAGGAAACAGTTACTGTTATATAGATCCACTGTACAGGTAACAGTTACTGTTATATAGATCCACTGTATAGGAAACAGTTACTGTTATATAGATCCACTGTACAGGTAACAGTTACTGTTATATAGATCCACTGTACAGGAAACAGTTACTGTTATATAGATCCACTGTACAGGTAACAGTTACTGTTATATAGATCCACTGTACAGGAAACAGTTACTGTTATATAGATCCACTGTACAGGAAACAGTTACTGTTATATAGATCCACTGTACAGGAAACAGTTACTGTTATATAGATCCACTGTACAGGTAACAGTTACTGTTATATAGATCCACTGTACAGGTAACAGTTACTGTTATATAGATCCATTGTACAGGTAACCGTTACTGTTATATAGATCCACTGTGCAGGAAACAGTTACTGTTATATAGATCCACTGTACAGGTAACAGTTACTGTTATATAGATCCACTGTACAGGAAACAGTTACTGTTATATAGATCCACTGTACAGGTAACAGTTACTGTTATATAGATCCACTGTACAGTTACTGTTATATAGATCCACTGTACAGGTAACAGTTACTGTTATATAGATCCACTGTACAGGTAACAGTTACTGTTATATAGATCCACTGTACAGGAAACAGTTACTGTTATATAGATCCACTGTACAGTTACTGTTATATAGATCCACTGTACAGGTGACAGTTACTGTTATATAGATCCACTGTACAGGTAACAGTTACTGTTATATAGATCCACTGTACAGGAAACAGTTACTGTTATATAGATCCACTGTACAGGTAACAGTTACTGTTATATAGATCCACTGTACAGGAAACAGTTACTGTTATATAGATCCACTGTACAGGTAACCGTTACTGTTATATAGATCCACTGTGCAGGAAACAGTTACTGTTATATAGATCCACTGTACAGGTAGCGTTACTGTTATATAGATCCACTGTACAGGAAACAGTTACTGTTATATAGATCCACTGTACAGGTAACAGTTACTGTTATATAGATCCACTGTACAGTTACTGTTATATAGATCCACTGTACAGGTAACAGTTACTGTTATATAAGATCCACTGTACAGGTAACAGTTACTGTTATATAGATCCACTGTACAGGCGTTAATGTTATATATATCCACTGTACAGGAAACAGTTACTGTTATATAGATCCACTGTACAGATAACAGTTACTGTTATATAGATCCACTGTACAGATAACTTACTGTTATATAGATCCACTGTACAGTAACTTACTTTATATATCCCTTACAACTTCTGTTATTAATCCTGTACGGAACGTTTGTTATATAATCCTTATCGGTAACAGTTACTGTTATATATCCACTTACAGAAACGTTTGTTATATAATCCACTGTACAGGAAACGTTACTGTTATATAATCCATTACGAAACGTTACTGTTATATAATCCACTTATTACTGTTATATAATCCACTGTACAGGTAACGTTACTGTTATATAATCCACTGTACACTTACTGTTATATAGATCCACTGTACTAACATTTACTGTTATATAGATCCACTGTACAGGAAACGTTATGTTATTGATCCACTGTACAGGTAACAGTTACTGTTATATAATCCACTGTACAGTAACTTCTTTTTATCCCTTACGGTAACAGTTACTGTTATATAGATCCACTTACATAACAGTTACTGTTATATATCCACTGTACCAAACAGTTACTGTTATATAGATCCACTGTACAGAAACAGTTACCTTGTGTTATATAGATCCACTGTACAGAAACGGTTACTGTTATATAGATCCACTGTACAGGAAACAGTTACTGTTATATAGATCTCTTACAGGAACAGTTACTGTTATATAAATCCACGTACACGTTACTGTTATTAATCACTTACATAACAGTTACTGTTATATAATCCCTTACAGGAAAGTTACTGTTATATATCCACTTAATTACTGTTATATATCCACTGTACAGGTAACAGTTATGTTATATAGATCCACTGTACATTAAAGTTACTGTTATACTAGATCCACTGTACAGGAAACAGTTACTGTTATATAGATCCACTGTACGGTAACGTTACTGTTATATAGATCCACTATACAGTAGCAGTTACTGTTATATAGATCCACTGTACAGGTAACAGTTTACTGTTCATATAATCCACTGTACAGTTACTGTTATATAATCCACTTACAGGTAACAGTTACTGTTATATAATCCACTGTACAGGAAACAGTTACTGTTATATAGATCCACTGTACAGGGAAACAGTTACTGTTATATAGATCCACTGTACATGTAACGGTTACTGTTATTATCCCTGTACATTACTTTATATATCCACTGTACGGTAACAGTTACTTTATATAATCCACTTACAGAAACAGTTACTGTTATATAGATCCACTGTACAGGTAACCAGTTACTGTTATATAGATCCACTGTACAGGTAACAGTTACTGTTATATAGATCCACTGTCAGAAACAGTTACTGTTATATAGATCCACTGTACAGTAGCAGTTCTGTTATATAGATCCACTGTACAGGTAACAGTTACTGTTATATAGATTCCACTCTACAGGTAACGTTACTGTTATATAATCCACTGTACAGGTAACAGTTACTGTTATATAATCCACTTAAGTTACTGTTATATATCCACTGTACTAACGGTTACTGTTATATAGATCCACTGTACAGGAAACAGTTGCTATTATTAGATCCACTGTACGGAAACAGTTACTGTTCTATAGATCCACTGTACGGTAACAGTTACTGTTATTATCCTGTACAGTAAGTTATGTTATTATCCCCTGTACAGTTACTGTTATATCATCCACTGTACAGGTATGTGCTGTTATATATCCCTGTACAAACGTTACTGTTATATAATCCACTGTACAGGGAAACAATTACTGTTATATAGATCCACTGTACGTTACTGTTACTATCATCCTTACATAAATTTTTATATAATCCACTGTGCAGTAACATTACTTTATATAATCCACGTACAGAACGGTTACTGTTATATAGATCCACTGTACGACTTACTGTTATATATCCACTGTGCTTTGTTATTATCCACTGTACATTTTGTATTAATCCCTTACCATAACGTTATGTTATATGATCCCTTCAAATTACTTTATATATCCACTTACGGAAGAGTTACTGTTATATATCCCTTACGTTATTATTATCCTGCCATTTCTTTATATAATCATTACATAACGTTACTGTTATATATCCCTGTAAAACAGTTACTTTATATAATCCCCTGTTTTTTATATATCCACTGTCACAGGTAACGGATTCCCTGTTATATAATCCACTTAAGGTAACGGTTACTGTTATATAGATCCACTGTACAGAGACAGTTATGTTATATAGATCCGCTGTACAGTTAATGATATATATATCCACTGTCACAGGTAACAGTTACTGTTTATATAGATCCACTGTACATAACACTTACTTTATATTATCCCTGTTATAGGGAACATTACTGTTATATAATCCACTGTACAAAACGTTACTGTTATATAATCCACTGTACAGGTAACGGTTACTGTTATATATATCCACTGTACAGTTACTGTTATATATATCCACTGTACAGGTAACAGTTACTGTTATATAGATCCACTGTACGGGGAAACAGTTACTGTTATATAGATCCACTGTGCAGTTACTGATATTAATCCTGTCAGTAACAGTTACTGTTATATAATCTACTGTACAGGTAACAGTTACTGTTATATAATCCACTGTACAGGTAACATTACTTTATATAATCCACTGTAAACAGTTACTGTTATATAATCCACTGTACGGTAACGTTTTATTATAGATCCACTGTACAGGTAACGCGTTATTTATATAATCCACTGTACTAACTTACTGTTATTATCCACTTACGAAACGTTATGTTATATACCTTCGTATTTTTATTATCCACTTACATAACGTTACTGTTATATATCCTTACGGTACTTCTGTTATTATATCCCTTACAGGAAACGTTACTGTTATATAATCCCTGTCAGAAACAGTTCTAGATTAGAATGTCGTTTAGACTCTAGATTTGCAGGCCCAACTCTGGATTAGAATGTAGTTTAGAATGTAGTTTTAGACTCTAGATTTGCGGGCCCAGACTCTAGATTGAATGTTTTAGACTCTAGTTAAAATCTAGATTAGAATGTAGTTTAGACTCTAATTTTGCAGCCCCAGACTCTAGTCTAATTAGTTTTAAATTAGTTTAGACTCTCGAATTTGCAGGCCCAACTCTAATTAGAATTTTTAACTCTAGATTGAATCTGATTGAATTAGTTTTAGACTCTGATTTTCAGGCCCAGACTCTAGTCTCAGAATGTATTTAGAGATATAGTTTAGACTCTGGATTTGCAGTGCCCAGACTCTAATTAATTAGATTCTTGAGTTAATCTACTAAATTTTTAACTCTAGATTTGCAGCCCAACTCTATCTAGAATGTAGTTTAGAATATAGTTTTAGACTCTCTGGTTTGCAGGCCCAGACTCTGAGTCTAGAATGTAGTTTGAATATAGTTTAGACTCTAGATTTGCAGCCCAACTCTATTTACCAACGGGAAGATGGCTGACCAGTACAGAGTCGTTACATAAATGTTTAAACCTCAGGGTCATTCGCCATCGTCTGTTACCAGAAACAGGCTTCAGTCTCAATGACTGCTTCTCTGCTTGTCCCCTCTTGTTAATGTCTCATGTGATTGTCTAGTACCAAACCAAACCTCCATATTACGCTCCACTGAAGATGTCAAGATGTCCTGTGTCCCCTCCCCAATGTATCAGTGAGTGTCTTTTACCCCCATATCTGTAACCACTAATTGTGTCCCCTCCCCAATGTATCAATGAGTGTCTGCTGTACCCCTATATCTGTAGACCACTAAATGTGTCCCCTCCCCAATTATCAATAGTGTCTGCTGTACCCCAGTATCTGCTGAACCACTAATTGTATATCCCCTCCCCAGTTGTATCAATGAGTGTCTGCTTACCCCATATCTTGAGGAACCAGCTAAATGTATCCCCCTCCCCAGATGCATCATGAGTGTCTGCTGTACCCCCAGTATCTGTGAGGAACCAGCTAATTGTGTCCCCCTCCCCAGATATCAATATGTCTCTTACCCAGTATCTGAAGCTAAATGTGTCCCACTCTGAATTATCTGTGTCTTTACCCATAGTATCTGTGAGGAACCACTAATTGTGTCCCCTCCCCAATATCAATGAGTGTCTGCTGTACCCCCAGTATCTGAGAGGAACCCTAATGTGTCCCCTCCCCAGATTATCAATGAGTGTCTGCTGTTCCCCTAGTATCTGTGAGACCCTAATTGTGTCCCCTCCCCAGATCTCAATATTCTCCTTACCCCCACTTGTCTCTGTGAGAACCACTAAAAATTCCCTCTCCCCCCAGATATCAATGAGTGTCTCTCTGTACCCCAGTATCTGTGAAACCCTAAATGTATCCCCTCCCCAGATGTATCACCATAGTGTCTGCTGTACCCCTATATCTGTGAAACCCTAATTGTGTCCCCTCCCAGATATCATGAGTGTCTGATTAGCCCCAGTATCTGTGAACATATTTCACCTATAGTGCCGGTGTCCCCGAGCTTCAAATCACAACTTCCCTTGCCTCCTGTTTGGGTGAGACTTCCACTATGTTTACCTACACTCACCACCCGAGCACTTAACACTCATTTTATTCAAGTTAACGGAACGTTTTGGTATCCAGCTAATCCTAACCCTGACCTGTACTCCTGTAATACATCTGCCCTCTTCCCTCTGCCCTCTCTCTCTCTCTCTCTCTCTCTCTATCTCTATCTCCCCCCCCTCTCTCTCTCTCTCTCTCTCTCTCTCTCTCTCTCTCTCTCTCTCTCTCTCTCTCCTCTCTCTCTCTCTCTCTCTCTCTCTCTCTCTCTCTCTCTCTCTCTCTCTCTCTCTCTCTCTCTCTCTCTCTCTTTGTCTACCTGTCCCTCATGCTCTTGTCCCAGATGTGGATGGGTGTGAGGTGTGTGTGTGGGGTTGTGTACAATGACTACTCTTGCCACTCCGGCCCGTCGGGCCTGCTACCGAGACCACTCTTGAGGTCCCGTTGTTCCCAGCTCTATGCTACAAGCATGCTAGATCTTCCTGGGAGAACGTTCACTGGAGGCCTTCTCTATACTCCTTTCCAGACTCCAGAGACACCAAGTAAGGGTTAAACACACCCAGACGAGACAGACAAGGAAGTTCTGTTCATACACAGCTGTACCTAATCTCCATGTCCCTGGTCGCGTGTCTCCAGGTTTGCTGCAGAGTTTATTTCACTTACGTTTGATCCAGAGGGGGGTGATTCTCTCGCGGAGTCTTCCCAGGACTGCGTGGTTCATGCTGAGGCTGAGGAAGGCGCGGCCAGGTCCAGTTCCAGAACCAACACTCCCCTCAAGGTCACCAGTGGGGGCAAGGCCATCACGATGGTCAGTGGCATGTGGTAAGATGCCTGGGTAGATTACATTACTGATTTTTTATCGTCACCCAGCTATTTCCTATTAGTAATCCTCTCCAACCCTGGCCTGTCTTTAGTATCTGCCCAACCTGAGGGCCTGTCTTTATAATTGTGCCCCCCTAGGGCCTTCTTTATTTTGCCCACCTGAGGTTTTTATCTGCCCAACCTGAGGGCCTGTCTTTGAAGTAATCTGCCCAAGGGCCTGTCTTTTAATCTGCCCAACTGAGCTCTTTATCTGCCCAACCTGAGGGCCTGTCTTTATGTAATCTGCCCAACCTGAGGGCCTTCTTTATTCATCTCCAATTCTCCCACCTTTCTTTTATCTCCCACTTAGCCTGTCTTTATAATCTGCCCAACCTGAGGGCCTGTCTTTATAATCTCCATGGGCCTGTCTTTGTAATCTCCCCTGGGTTCTTTATATCTCCCAATAGTCTTTTAATCTGCCCAACCTGAGGGCCTGCTCTTTAGTAATCTGCCCAACTGAGGGCCTGTCTTTAGTAATCTGCCCAACCTGAGGGCCTGTCTTCATAATCTTGCCCAACCTGAGGGCCTGTCTTTAGTAATCTGCCCAACCTGGGGCCTTCTTTAGTAATCTGCCCAGCCTGAGGGCCTGTCTTTCAGTAATCTGCCCAACCTGAGGGCCTGTCTTTAGTCATCTACCCAACCTGAGGGCCTGTCTTTAGTAATCTGCACCAACCTGAGGGCCTGTCTTTAATAATCACCACCAACTTCCTGAGGGGCCTGTCTTTAGTAATCTGCCCAACCTGAGGCCTGTCTTTAGTAATCTCCCAACCTGAGGGCCTGTCTTTATTAATCTGCCCACCTCTGTCTTTATAATCTCCCACCTGGCCTGTCTTTTTATCTTCCCAACCTGAGGGCCTGTCTTTAATAATCTCCTTCTTTTATCTCCCAATGCCTGTCTTTAGTAATCTGCCCAACCTGAGGCCTGTCTTTAACTAATCTGCCCAACTGAGGCCCTGTCTTTAGTAATCTGCCCAGCCTGAGGGCCTGTCTTTAGTAATCTGCCCAACCCAGGCCTGTCTTTATAATCCTGCCCAACCTGAGGGCCTGTCTTTAAATAATCTGCCCAGCCTGAGAGGCCTGTCTTTTATCTTCACCCAACCTGGCTGTCTTTAATCTCCCACTCTTCTTTTTCCACTGGCTTTTATATTTGCCCCCTGAGGGCCTGTCTTTGATAATCTCCTTACCTCAGCCTGGTCATTTTATTAATCTGCCCAACCTGAGGGCCTATCTTTATAATCTGCCCAACCCCTGAGGCCTGTTTTTCTACCCAACCCTGAGGGCCTGTCTTTTCATCTACCCAACCAGAGGGCCTGTCTTTCAGTAATCTGCCCAACCTGAGGGGCCTGTCTTTAGTAATCTGCCCAATGAGGGGCCTGTCTTTAGTATATCTGCCCAACCTGAGGGCCTGTCTTTAGTAATCTGCCCAACCTGAGGGCCTGTCTTTTTGTTGCCCAGATGGGTTCCATCTGGATCAGTGTTAAGATGCGGTGATTTAGCCATATATATATACTACCGTTCAAAAGTTTGGGGTCACTTAGAAATGTCATTTTTTTAAATAAAAGCAATTTTTGTCCATTATAGTAACATCAAATTGATCAGAATTACAGTGTAGACATTGTTAATGTTGTAAATGGCTATTGTAGCTGGAAAGCGGCTGATTTTTAATGGAATATCTACATAGGCATACGAGGCCCATTATCAGCAACCTCATCAGTCCTGTGTTCCAATGGCACGTTGTGTTTGCTAATCCATGTTTATCATTTTAAAAGGCTAATTGATCATTAGAAAACCTTTTTGCAATTATGTTAGCACAGCTGAAAACTGTTGTGCTGATTAAAAGAAGCAAAAAACTGGCCTTCTTGAGACTAGTTGAGTATCTGGAGCATCAGCAATTGGTGTGGGTTCGATTACAGGCTCAAAATGGCCAGAAACAAAAAAACTTTCTTCTGAAACTTCGTCAGTCTATTCTTGTTCTGAGAAATGAAGGCAAATATTCCATGCGAGAATTGCCAAGAAACTGGAAGATCTCGTTTAACGCTGTGGTACTACTCCCCTTCACAGAACAGCGCAAACTGGCTCTAACCAGAATAGAAAGAGGGAGTGGAGGCCCCTGGTGCACAACTGAGCAAGAGGACAAATACATTAGAGTGTCTAGTTTGATAAACAGGCGCCTCACAGGTCCTCAACAAAATGTCTAAGTGACCCCAAGCTTTTGAACGGTAGTGTATATTTATGTAGACATATACAGTGGGGAGAACAAGTATTTGATACACTGTCGATTACTTGTTCTCCCCACTGTATTTATATAATGAATATGAATTTGGAGGGCAGAAATGATTAAATATTAAAGCATTAGACTAAAGGCTTCAGTCATACAAAAGTTATACTTAAATCCGAACTGGTTCTCTAGCAAATTAGTAAGATTGTCTCACCCCAATGTTCAAGAATGGCCTTTTTCCCTTTATTCAGATTACAACCTCTCACTTTCAGTTATTTGAAAAGGAAATAATCTCCCAAATATCACTATTTCTAAAACAAGCCATAGAAAGTTGGTTGCAATTTCAGTTTGAATCCACCAGAAAGACCAGAACCAAATATTACAGCAACAAATATTATGGTTAAACTCAAATATACTAATTGACAAAAAAACATTCGTTTTAGAATTATTTTTTTTTAATATACAGTATAAATCTTTGTAAACGATATCATAAATAGGACTGGTGGAGTTATGTCACAAAAATATATGGAAATGTCCGCTCTATCCAAAATGACAACCAACTGATTGCAGCATTACCGCCAAAATGGAGGAGGCAAGTGGAAAGGGGAGAAGGTAAGGAACTTGTCTGTCGGCATTAAAGACAAAAGATTGGCTACAAAGAAAATAGTGATAAATAAAAAAGTATACAGTTTCATTTAAGGACCAAAAATTCACAGCTGCGCCGTACAGTTTGCAAACTAGTTGGGGGGAGATTTTTTCGATGTACCGATTCCATGGCACGTGGTTTATGAACGGATACACAAAACGATGCCGGATTCAAAAATAGTTTTTCAATTTAATTATTATACAAAATTATTGCGACCAATAGAATGTTATGTACAGTGCATTCTGAAAGTATTCAGACCCCTTGATTTTTTCCACATTTTGTTACGTTACAGCCTTACTCTAAAATTGATTAAATCTATTTTTTTCTCAACAAGCTACAAAGCAAAAACAGGTTTTTAGAAATGTTTGCAAATTTACAACAAATCAAAAACTGAAATATCACATTTACATAAGGATTCAGACCCTTTACTCAGTACTTTGTTGAAGCACCTTTGGCAGCGATTACAGCCTTGAGTCTTCTTGGGTATGACGCTACAAGCTTGGCACACCTGTATTTGGGGAGTTTCTCCCATTCTTCTCTGCAGATCCTCTCAAGCTCTGTCAGGTTGGATGGGGAGCATCGCTGCACAGCTATTTTCAGGTCTCTCCAGAGATGTTAGATCGGGTTCAAGTCTGGGCTCTGGCTGGGCCACTCAAGGACATTCAGAGACTTGTCCCGAAGCCACTCCTGCACTGACTAGTCTCCCAGTCCCTTCCTCTGAAAAACATCCCCACAGCATGATGCTGCCACCACCATGCTTCATTGTAGGGATGGTGCCAGATTTCCACCAGACGTGACACTTGGCATTCAGGCCAAAGAGTTCAATCTTGGTTTCATCAGACCAGAGAATCTTGTTTCTCGTGGTCTGAGAGTCCTTTAGGTGCCTTTTGGCAAACTCCAAGCGGTCTGTCATGTGCCTTTTACCGAGGAGTGGCTTCCGTCTGGCCACTCTACCATAAAGGCCTGATTGGTGGAGTGCTGCAGAGATGGTTGTCCTTCTGGAAGGTTCTCCCATCTCCACAGAGGAACTCTGGAGCTCTGTCAGAGTGACCATCGGGTTCTTGGTCACCTCCCTGACCAAGGACCTTTACCCCCGATTGCTCAGTTTGCTCAGCTCTAGGAAGAGTCTTTGTGGTTCCAAACTTATTCCATTTAAGAATTGGGGGCCACTGTGATCTTGGGGACCTTCAATTCTACAGACATTTTTTGGTACCTTTCCCCAGATCTGTGCCTCGACACAATGTCTCGGAGCTCTACGGACAATTCCTTTGACCTCATGGCTTGGTTTTTGCTCTGACATGCACTGTCAACTGTGAGACCTTATATAGACAGGTGTGTGCTTTTCCAAATCATGTCCAATCAATTGAATTTACCACAGGTGGACTCCAATCAAGTTGTAGAAACATCTCAAGGATGATCAATGGAAACGGGATGCACCTGAGCTCAATTTCGAGTCTCATGGCAAAGGGTCTGAATACTTATGAAAATAAGGTATTTCTGTTTTTTATTTGTAATATATTTGCAGAAATTTCAAAAAACTGTTTTTGCTTTGTCACTATAGGATATTGTGTGTAGATTAATGATTAATTAATTTATTTTTTTAAATCCATTTTAGAATAAGGCTGTAACGTAACAAAATGTGGAAAAAGTCAAGGGGTCTGAATACTTTCCGAATGCACTGTATACGGGGGATACAACCATCCCAGCTCTTCAGATTTTGCTGCTAAGAGATCATTTGTTTTAGATCATTTGTTTTGGTACTGCCCATATGTAGCTTGTCTTTTGTCACAGGTTCAGGAATGGCTGAAAAATTGCAACATTTACCTGGAGAAAACTCTGCAAATAGCACTGCCGGGTGATTTGAAAAGCCAATCAATCAATAATAAAATAATACTCTTAGAAAATGTGTTTATCTTTCATTTACAGTCTGTAGAAAACTATGAGAATTCAAAAGGTTCAGAACTTTTGTGAAACATCACAACACAGTAAAATAAATATATGGCAGCTAGAAATCAAAACTGGATGGTCTTCAGAGATAGATGGGAGGGTAGCTGAAGGATGGGACTAAAAACAAACAAAAGATAACTCATATAAAATACACTGTCTGTGAAATGTATATAGTATGTATAAGCTGGAAGCAGAAGCCTAAGTGTTGTTGTCCATTAGTTTACTCCAATTAGGGGAGGGGTGGTAGGGTTAGGGGAAAATAATAAAGGAAAATATATTTTAAAAAATATTTATTTTAAATATTTATATTTTTAAAACAAATATATATATGGGGTTTGAAAATTACATTGATAGAAGCCACAATCTGTCTGCAATATTAAAGCTGATCTAACCCATAACAAAATGAAAGATCCGGCGATGTTTTATTATTGTGATGTAATGTTGATGTTGTTGTTGTTGTGTAATGTTGTTGTTGTGTAATGTTGTTGTTGTGTAATGTTGTTGTTGTGTGTTGTTGTTGTGTAATGTTATTGTTGTGTAATGTTGTTGTTGTTGTGTAATGTTGTGTAATGTTGTTGTTGTTGTTGTGTAATGTTGTTGTTGTTGTGTAATGTTGTTGTTGTTGTTGTGTAATGTTGTTGTTGTTGTGTAATGTTGTTGTTGTTGTTGTGTAATGTTGTTGTTGTTGTGTAATGTTGTTGTTGTTGTTGTGTAATGTTGTTGTTGTTATGTAATGTTGTTGTTGTTGTGTAATGTTGTTGTTGTTGTTGTGTAATGTTGTTGTTGTTGTTGTGTAATGTTGTTGTTGTTGTTGTGTAATGTTGTTGTTGTTGTTGTGTAATGTTGTTGTTGTTGTTGTGTAATGTTGTTGTTGTTGTTGTGTAATGTTGTTGTTGTGTAATGTTGTTGTTGTTGTTGTGTAATGTTGTTGTTGTTGTGTAATGTTGTTGTTGTGTAATGTTGTTGTTGTGTAATGTTGTTGTTGTTGTTGTTAATGTTGTTGTTGTTGTGTAATGTTGTTGTTGTTGTTGTGTAATGTTGTTGTTGTTGTTGTGTAATTTGTTGTTGTTGTTGTTATGTATAATGTTGTTGTTGTTGTGTAATTGTTGTTGTTGTTGTGTAATGTTGTTGTTGTGTAATGTTGTGTAATGTTGTTGTTGTTGTTGTGTAATGTTGTTGTTGTTGTGTAATGTTGTTGTTGTTGTTTGTGTAATGTTATTGTTGTTGTGTAATGTTGTTGTTGTTGTTGTTGTAATGTTGTTGTTGTTGTGTAATGTTGTTGTTGTTGTTGTGTAATGTTGTTGTTGTTATGTAATGTTGTTGTTGTTGTGTAATGTTGTTGTTGTTGTATGTTTTGTTGTTGTTGTGTAATGTTGTTGTTGTTATGTAATGTTGTTGTTGTTGTGTAATGTTGTTGTTGTTGTTGTGTAATGTTGTTGTTGTTGTTGTGTAATGTTGTTGCTGTTGTTGTGTAATGTTGTTGTTGTTGTTGTTGTGTAATGTTGTTGTTGTTGTTGTGTAATGTTGTTGTTGTTGTTGTGTAATGTTGTTGTTGTTGTGTAATGTTGTTGTTGTTGTTGTGTAATGTTGTTGTTGTTGTGTAATGTTGTTGTTGTGTAATGTTGTTGTTGTTGTTGTGTAATGTTGTTGTTGTTGTTGTGTAATGTTGTTGTTGTTGTGCAATGTTGTTGTTGTTGTTGTGTAATGTTGTTGTTGTTGTTGTGTAATGTTGTTGTTGTTGTTGTTGTTATGTAATGTTGTTGTTGTTGTGTAATGTTGTTGTTGTTGTTGTGTAATGTTGTTGTTGTGTAATGTTGTGTAATGTTGTTGTTGTTGTTGTGTAATGTTGTTGTTGTTGTGTAATGTTGTTGTTGTTGTTGTGTAATGTTGTTGTTGTTGTTGTGTAATGTTGTTGTTGTTGTTATGTAATGTTGTTGTTGTTGTTATGTAATGTTGTTGTTGTTGTGTAATGTTGTTGTTGTTGTTGTGTAATGTTGTTGTTGTGTAATGTTGTGTAATGTTGTTGTTGTTGTTGTGTAATGTTGTTGTTGTTGTGTAATGTTGTTGTTGTTGTTGTGTAATGTTGTTGTTGTGTAATGTTGTGTAATGTTGTTGTTGTTGTTGTGTAATGTTGTTGTTGTTGTTGTGTAATGTTGTTGTTGTTGTTGTGTAATGTTGTTGTTGTTGTGTAATGTTGTTGTTGTTGTTGTTGTGTAATGTTGTTGTTGTTGTGTAATGTTGTTGTTGTTGTTATGTAATGTTGTTGTTGTTGTGTAATGTTGTTGTTGTTGTTGTGTAATGTTGTTGTTGTGTAATGTTGTGTAATGTTGTTGTTGTTGTTGTGTAATGTTGTTGTTGTTGTGTAATGTTGTTGTTGTTGTTGTGTAATGTTGTTGTTGTGTAATGTTGTGTAATGTTGTTGTTGTTGTGTAATGTTGTTGTTGTTGTTGTGTAATGTTGTTGTTGTTGTGTAATGTTGTTGTTGTTGTTGTGTAATGTTGTTGTTGTTGTTGTGTAATGTTGTAGATCTCAGTAGATGAACTGGAGTCCAGTATCAGTGTTAAGATCAGTAAGGAAGCTGTGATGAGCATCAACAGCCCTGAGAGTCTCTTTACGTCCGTTAACGGGAAACTGGAGACCAAGGTGTACATTGCAGGGCTGCCCAACCGCACCGACAGCGTCATCAAACCGGTAAACAGCCTGCTGCCGCAACACAACAACCATAAAACAACCATAGAACAACCATACAACCATAGAACAACCATAGAACAACCATACAACCATAAAACAACCATACAACAACCATACAACAATAGAACAACCATAGAACAACCATACAACCATAGAACAACCATACAACCATAGAACAACCATACAACCATAGAACAACCATAGAACAACCATACAACAATAGAACAACCATAGAACAACCATAAAACAACCATAAAACAACCATAAAACAACCATACAACCATAAAACAACCATACAACCATAGAACAACCATAGAACAACCATACAACCATAGAACAACCATAGAACAACCATAGAACAACCATACAACCATAGAACAACCATAGAACAACCATAAAACAACCATAGAACCATAGAACAACCATATAACAACCATACAACCATAAAACAACCATACAACAACCATAGAACAACCATAGAACAACCATACAACCATAAAACAACCATACAACCATAGAACAACCATACAACCATAAAACAACCATGCAACCATAGAACAACCATACAACAATAGAACAACCATAAGAACAACCATAAAACAACCATGAGATACAACCATACAACAATAGAACAACCATAGAACAACCATACAACCATAGAACAACCATACAAACCTATAGAACAACCATATAACAACCATACAACAACCATACAACAATAGAACAACCATAGAACAACCATAAAACAACCATAGAACACCATACAACAAAACAACCATACAACCATAGAACAACCATAGAACAACCATACAACCATAGAACAACCATAGAACAACCATAGAACAACCATAGAACAACCATACAACCATAGAACAACCAAGAGAACAACCATCAAAAACTACCATAGAACCATAGAACAACCATAGAACAACCATACAACCATAAAACAACCATACAACAACCATAGAACAACCATAGAGAACAACCATACAACTCATAAAACAAACATAGAACAACCATAGAACAACCATACAACCATAGAACAACCATACAACCATAAAACAACCATACAACCATAGAACAACCATACAACAATAGAACAACCATAGAATAACCATAGAACAACCATACAACCATAGAACAACCATAGAACAACCATACAACCATAAAACAACCATACAACAACCATAGAACCATAAAACAACCATAGAACAACCATAGAACCATAGAACAACCATACAACCATAAAACACCATTACAACCATAGAACAACCATAGAACAACCATACAACAAGAGAACAACCATAGAACAACCATACAACCATAGAACAACCATAAAACAACCATAGAACAACCATACAACCATAAAACAACCATAGAACAACCATAGAACAACCATAGAACAACCATAAAACAACCATAGAACAACCATAAAACAACCATAGAACCATAGAACAACCATAGAACAACCATACAACCATAAAACAACCATACAACAACCATAGAACAACCATAAAACAACCATAGAACAACCATACAACCATAAAACAACCATAGAACAACCATAGAACAACCATAGAACAACCATAGAACAACCATAAAACAACCATAGAACCATAGAACAACCATAGAACAACCATACAACCATAAAACAACCATACAACAACCATAGAACAACCATAGAACAACCATACAACCATAAAACAACCATAGAACAACCATAGAACAACCATACAACCATAGAACAACCATACAACCATAAAACAACCATACAACCATAGAACAACCATACAACAATAGAACAACCATAGAACAACCATAAAACAACCATAGAACAACCATACAACAATAGAACAACCATAGAACAACCATACAACCATAGAACAACCATACAACCATAGAACAACCATACAACAATAGAACAACCATAGAACAACCATACAACCATAGAACAACCATACAACCATAGAACAACCATACAACCATAACAACCATAGAACAACCATACAACAATAGAACAACCATAGAACAACCATAAAACAACCATAGAACAACCATACAACCATAAAACAACCATACAACCATAGAACAACCATACAACCATAGAACAACCATAGAACAACCATACAACCATAGAACAACCATAAAACAACCATAGAACCATAGAACAACCATAGAACAACCATACAACCATAAAACAACCATACAACAACCATAGAACAACCATAGAACAACCATACAACCATAAAAACAAACATGGAACAACCATAGAACAACCATACAACCATAGAACAACCATACAACCATAAAACAACCATACAACCATAGAACAACCATACAACAATAGAACAACCATAGAATAACCATAGAACAACCATACAACCAAAACAACCATAGAACAAACCATAGAACAACCATACAACCATAAGAACAACCATACAACCATAAAACAACCATACAACCATAGAACAACCATACAACAATAGAACAACCATAGAACAACCCATAAAAACAACCATAGAACAACCATACAACAATAGAACAACCATAGAACAACCATACAACCATAGAACAACCATACAACCATAGAACAACCATACAACCATATAACAACCATAGAACAACCATACAACAATAGAACAACCATAGAACAACCATAAAACAACCATAGAACAACCATACAACCATAAAACAACCATACAACCATAGAACAACCATAGAACAACCATACAACCATAGAACAACCATAGAACAACCATAGAACAACCATACAACCATAGAACAACCATAGAACAACCATAAAACAACCATAGAACCATAGAACAACCATAGAACAACCATAAAACAACCATACAACAACCATACAACAACCATAGAACAACCATAGAACAACCATACAACCATAAAACAAACATAGAACAACCATAGAACAACCATACAACCATAGAACAACCATACAACCATAAAACAACCATACAACCATAGAACAACCATACAACAATAGAACAACCATAGAATAACCATAGAACAACCATACAACCCTAGAACAACCATAGAACAACCATACAACCATAAAACAACCATACAACAACCATAGAACAACCATACAACCATAAAACAACCATAGAACAACCATACAACCATAGAACAACCATACAACCATAAAACAACCATACAACCATAGAACAACCATAGAACAACCATACAACAAGAGAACAACCATAGAACAACCATACAACCATAGAACAACCATAAAACAACCATAGAACAACCATACAACCATAAAACAACCATAGAACAACCATAGAACAACCATAAAACAACCATAGAACAACCATACAACCATATAACAACCATAGAACAACCATAGAACAACCATAGAACAACCATAGAACAACCATAGAACAACCATACAACCATAGAACAACCATAGAACAACCATAAAACAACCATAAAACCATAGAACAACCATAGAACAACCATACAACCATAAAACAACCATACAACAACCATAGAACAACCATAGAACAACCATACAACCATAAAACAAACATAGAACAACCATAGAACAACCATACAACCATATAACAACCATAGAACAACCATACAACCATAGAACAACCATAAAACAACCATAGAACAACCATACAACCATAAAACAACCATACAACCATAGAACAACCATAGAACAACCATAGAACAACCATAGAACAACCATAGAACAACCATACAACCATAGAACAACCATAGAACAACCATAAAACAACCATAGAACCATAGAACAACCATAGAACAACCATACAACCATAAAACAACCATACAACAACCATGAACAACCCATAGAACAAACATACAACCATAAAACAAACATAGAACAACCATAGAACAACAATACAACCATAGAACAACCATACAACCATAAAACAACCATACAACCATAGAACAACCATACAACAATAGAACAACCATAGAATAACCATAGAACAACCATACAACCATAGAACAACCATAGAACAACCATACAACCATAAAACAACCATACAACAACCATAGAACAACCATACAACCATAGAACAACCATACAACCATAGAACAACCATACAACCATAAAACAACCATACAACCATAGAACAACCATAGAACAACCATAGAACAACCATAGAACAACCATAGAACAACCATACAACCATAGAACAACCATAGAACAACCATAAAACAACCATAGAACCATAGAACAACCATAGAACAACCATACAACCATAAAACAACCATACAACAACCATAGAACAACCATAGAACAACCATACAACCATAAAACAAACATAGAACAACCATAGAACAACCATACAACCATAGAACAACCATACAACCATAAAACAACCATACAACCATAGAACAACCATACAACAATAGAACAACCATAGAATAACCATAGAACAACCATACAACCATAGAACAACCATAGAACAACCATACAACCATAAAACAACCATACAACAACCATAGAACCATAAAACAACCATAGAACAACCATAGAACAACCATACAACCATAGAACAACCATACAACCATAAAACAACCATACAACCATAGAACAACCATAGAACAACCATACAACAAGAGAACAACCATAGAACAACCATACAACCATAGAACAACCATAAAACAACCATAGAACAACCATACAACCATAAAACAACCATAGAACAACCATAGAACAACCATAGAACAACCATAAAACAACCATAGAACAACCATAAAACAACCATAGAACCATAGAACAACCATAGAACAACCATACAACCATAAAACAACCATACAACAACCATAGAACAACCATAGAACAACCATAAAACAACCATAGAACAACCATACAACCATAAAACAACCATAGAACAACCATAGAACAACCATAGAACAACCATAGAACAACCATAAAACAACCATAGAACCATAGAACAACCATAGAACAACCATACAACCACCAAAACAACCATAAAACAACCTAGAACACCTGAACAAGCCATACAACCATAAAACAACCATAGAACAACCATAGAACAACCATACAACCATAGAACAACCATACAACCATAAAACAACCATACAACCATAGAACAACCATACAACAATAGAACAACCATAGAACAACCATAAAACAACCATAGAACAACCATACAACAATAGAACAACCATAGAACAACCATACAACCATAGAACAACCATACAACCATAGAACAACCATACAACAATAGAACAACCATAGAACAACCATACAACCATAGAACAACCATACAACCATAGAACAACCATACAACCATATAACAACCATAGAACAACCATACAACAATAGAACAACCATAGAACAACCATAAAACAACCATAGAACAACCATACAACCATAAAACAACCATACAACCATAGAACAACCATAGAACAACCATACAACCATAGAACAACCATAGAACAACCATAGAACAACCATACAACCATAGAACAACCATAGAACAACCATAAAACAACCATAGAACCATAGAACAACCATAGAACAACCATACAACCATAAAACAACCATACAACAACCATAGAACAACCATAGAACAACCATACAACCATAAAACAAACATAGAACAACCATAGAACAACCATACAACCATAGAACAACCATACAACCATAAAACAACCATACAACCATAGAACAACCATACAACAATAGAACAACCATAGAATAACCATAGAACAACCATACAACCATAAAACAACCATAGAACAACCATAGAACAACCATACAACCATAGAACAACCATACAACCATAAAACAACCATACAACCATAGAACAACCATACAACAATAGAACAACCATAGAACAACCATAAAACAACCATAGAACAACCATACAACAATAGAACAACCATAGAACAACCATACAACCATAGAACAACCATACAACCATAGAACAACCATACAACCATATAACAACCATAGAACAACCATACAACAATAGAACAACCATAGAACAACCATAAAACAACCATAGAACAACCATACAACCATAAAACAACCATACAACCATAGAACAACCATAGAACAACCATACAACCATAGAACAACCATAGAACAACCATAGAACAACCATACAACCATAGAACAACCATAGAACAACCATAAAACAACCATAGAACCATAGAACAACCATAGAACAACCATAAAACAACCATACAACAACCATACAACAACCATAGAACAACCATAGAACAACCATACAACCATAAAACAAACATAGAACAACCATAGAACAACCATACAACCATAGAACAACCATACAACCATAAAACAACCATACAACCATAGAACAACCATACAACAATAGAACAACCATAGAATAACCATAGAACAACCATACAACCATAGAACAACCATAGAACAACCATACAACCATAAAACAACCATACAACAACCATAGAACAACCATACAACCATAAAACAACCATAGAACAACCATACAACCATAGAACAACCATACAACCATAAAACAACCATACAACCATAGAACAACCATAGAACAACCATACAACAAGAGAACAACCATAGAACAACCATACAACCATAGAACACCCATAAAACAACCATAGAACAACCATACAACCATAGAACAACCATAGAACAACCATAGAACAACCATAAAACAACCATAGAACAACCATACAACCATATAACAACCATACAACCATAGAACAACCATAGAACAACCATAGAACAACCATAGAACAACCATAGAACAACCATAGAACAACCATACAACCATAGAACAACCATAAAACAACCATAGAACCATAGAACAACCATAGAACAACCATACAACTATAAAACAACCATACAACAACCATAGAACAACCATAGAACAACCATACAACCATAAAACAAACATAGAACAACCATAGAACAACCATACAACCATATAACAACCATAGAACAACCATACAACCATAGAACAACCATAAAACAACCATAGAACAACCATACAACCATAAAACAACCATACAACCATAGAACAACCATACAACCATAGAACAACCATAGAACAACCATAGAACAACCATAGAACAACCATACAACCATAGAACAACCATAGAACAACCATAAAACAACCATAGAACCATAGAACAACCATAGAACAACCATACAACCATAAAACAACCATACAACAACCATAGAACAACCATAGAACAACCATACAACCATAAAACAAACATAGAACAACCATGAACAAATAACCATAGAACAACCATACAACCACAAAACAACCATACAACCATAGAACAACCATACAACAATAGAACAACCATAGAATATCCATAGAACAACCATACAACCATAGAACAACCATAGAACAACCATACAACCATAAAACAACCATACAACAACCATAGAACAACCATACAACCATAGAACAACCATACAACCATAGAACAACCATACAACCATAAAACAACCATACAACCATAGAACAACCATACAACAAGAGAACAACCATAGAACAACCATACAACCATAGAACAACCATAAAACAACCATAGAACAACCATACAACCATAAAACAACCATAGAACAACCATAGAACAACCATAGAACAACCATAAAACAACCATAGAACAACCATACAACCATATAACAACCATACAACCATAGAACAACCATATAACAACCATATAACAACCATACAACTATAGAACAACCATAAAACAACCATAAAACAACCATAGAACAACCATAGAACAACCATACAACCATAAAACAACCATAGAACAACCATACAACCATAAAACAACCATAGAACAACCATAAAACAACCATAGAACAACCATAGAGCAACCATACAACCATAGAACAACCATAGAACAACCATACAACCATAGAACAACCATACAACCATAGAACAAACCTTACAATAAACACTCAACCAATAACCACACAAATAATTAGCAGATAATACGCTGACGACCACAGAACAACCATAAAATAATGATTCCATAACCATAAAACAACCCATCCTACAACCACCTAATAACATTGATGTATGTAACCCCTGTATAGATTAACCCTCGTCTGGACGGCTGTATCCGCGGCTGGAACCTGATGAACCAAGGGGCGTCTGGGGTGAAAGAGGTTATCCAGGAGAAGGAGAGCAAACACTGTTTCCTGCACGTAGAGAGAGGGACCTACTTCACTGGAGCAGGACTGGCTCACTTCAACATAGACTACAGTGAGTAGTGTACACTATACTGGCTCA
This sequence comes from Coregonus clupeaformis, assembly GCF_020615455.1. Classification (NCBI taxonomy): domain Eukaryota; kingdom Metazoa; phylum Chordata; class Actinopteri; order Salmoniformes; family Salmonidae; genus Coregonus; species Coregonus clupeaformis. Next base: position 557 of record NW_025537678.1, on the reverse strand, counting down.
CTTCAACATAGACTATACTGGCTCACTTCAACGTAGACTACAGTGAGTAGTGTACACTATACTGGCTCACTTCAACGTAGACTACAGTGAGTAGTGTACACTATACTGGCTCACTTCAACATAGACTACAGTGAGTAGTGTACACTATACTGGCTCACTTCAACATAGATTACAGTGAGTAATAGCAGTTAATATACTACAACAGTGGACTATATTCTACTACAACAGTGATTCTCCAGATGATTGGGAAATAGGAGGGGGTTTACATAGACCTCTGTTTACTAAGGCTGTCTTTGGTGCTTCTGTTTCTAACTGTGTGTGTGTGTGTGTGTGTGTGTGTGTGTGTGTGTGTGTGTGTGTGTGTGTGTGTATAGGTGAGTCGGGGAGCTGGAGGGTTGATCTGAAGATAAGTATCCGTCCGTCCAGCAGCACAGGGGTTCTCTTCGCTCTGGTCGTCAACGATACCGTCCCCCTGTCTGTCGCGCGTGGTTACGCAAGGACCTGACGATGCTGTGAGTTCAGCAACGATCCCCACGCCGCGCTACGCACGCTCGCGC
>NW_025537677.1:0-29463 GCF_020615455.1 Coregonus clupeaformis | reverse complement strand
CAATCAATTTTTCAATCAATTTTATTTTATATAGCCCTTCTTACATCAGCTAATATCTCGAAGTGCTGTACAGAAACCCAGCCTAAAACCCCAAACAGCTAGTAATGCAGGTGTAGAAGCACGGTGGCTAGGAAAAACTCCCTAGAAAGGCAAAAACCTAGGAAGAAACCTAGAGAGGAACCAGGCTATGAGGGGTGGCCAGTCCTCTTCTGGCTGTGCCGGGTGAAGATTATAACAGAACCATGCCAAGATGTTCAAAAATGTTCATAAGTGACAAGCATGGTCAAATAATACTCAGGGAATAAATCTCAGTTGGCTTTTCATAGCCGATCATTAAGAGTTGAAAACAGCAGGTCTGGGACAGGTAGGGGTTCCATAACCGCAGGCAGAACAGTTGAAACTGGAATAGCAGCAAGGCCAGGCGGACTGGGGACAGCAAGGAGTCACCACGGCCGGTAGTCCCGACGTATGGTCCTAGGGCTCAGGTCTCTCAGTTGGCTTTTCATAGCCGATCATTAGGAGTTGAAAACAGCAGGTCTGGGACAGGTAGGGGTTTCGTAACCGCAGGCAGAACAGTTGAAACTGGAATAGCAGCAAGGCCAGGCGGACTGGGGACAGCAAGGTGTCATCATGCCCGGTAGTCCTGACGTATGGTCCTAGGGCTCAGGTTCTCAGAGAGAAAGAGAGAACGAGAGAATTAGAGAGAGCATACTTAAATTCACACAGGACACTGGATAAGACAGGAGAAGTACTCCAGGTATAACCAACTAACCCCAGCCCCCCGACACATAAACTACTGCAGCATAAATACTGGAGGCTGAGACAGGAGCGGTCCGGAGACACTGTGGCCCCATCCGAAGAAACCCCTGGACAGGGCCAAACAGGAAGGATATAACCCCACCCACTCTGCCAAAGCACAGCCCCCGCACCACTAGAGGGATATCCTCAACCACCAACTTACAATCCTGAGACAAGGCCGAGTATAGCCCACAGAGGTCTCCCACCACAGCACAAACCAAGGGGGGCGCCAACCCAGACAGGAAGATCACGTCAGTAACTCAACCCACTCAAGTGCGCACCCCTCCCAGGGACGGCATGAAAGAGCACCAGCAAGCCAGTGACTCAGCCCCTGCAACAGGGCTAGAGGCAGAGAACCCCAGTGGAGAGGGGAACCGGCCTGGCAGAGACAGCAAGGGCTGTTCGTTGCTCCAGAGCCTTTCTGTTCACCTTCACACTCCTGGGCCAGACTACACTCAATCATATGACCTACTGAAGAGATAAGTCTTCAGTAAAGACTTAAAGGTTGAGACCGAGTCTGCGTCTCTCACATGGGTAGGCAGACTGTTCCATAAAAATGGAGATCTATAGGAGAAAGCCCTGCCTCCCGCTGTTTGCTTAGAAATTCTAGGGACAATTAGGAGGCCTGCGTCTTGTGACCGTAGCGTACGTATTGGTATGTACGGCAGGACCAACTCGGAAAGATAGGTAGGAGCAAGCCCATGTACACGCTTTATAGGTTAACAGTAAAACCTTGAAATCAGCCCTTGCCTTAACAGGAAGCCAGTGTAGGGAAGCTAGCACTGGAGTAATATGATCAAATTTCTTGGTTCTAGTCAGGATTCTAGCAGCCGTATTTAGCACTAACTGAAGTTTATTTAGTGCTTTATCCGGGTAGCCGGAAAATAGAGCATTGCAGTAGTCTAACCTAGAAGTAACAAATGCATGGATTAATTTTTCTGCATCATTTTGGACAGAACATTTCTGATTTTTGCAATGTTACGTAGATGGAAAAAAGCTGTCCTTGAAACAGTCTTGATATGTTCGTCAAAAGAGAGATCAGGGTCAAGAGTAACGCCGAGGTCCTTCACAGTTTTATTTGAGACGACTTTACAACCATCAAGATGAATTGTCAGATTTAACAGAAGATCTCTTTGTTTCTTGGGACCTAGAACAAGCATCTCTGTTTTGTCCGAGTTTAAAAGTAAAAAGTTTTCAGCCATCCACTTCCTTATGTCTGAAACACAGGCTTCTAGCGAGGGCAATTTTGGGGCTTCACCATGTTTCATTGAAATGTACAGCTGTGTGTCATCCACATAGCAGTGAAAGTTAACATTATGTTTTCGAATAACATCCCCAAGAGGTAAAATATATAGTGAAAACAATAGTGGTCCTAAAACGGAACCTTGAGGAACACCGAAATGTACAGTTGATTTGTCGGAGGACAGACCATTCACAGAGACAAACTGATATCTTTCCGACAGGTAAGATCTAAACCAGGCCAGAACTTGTCCGTGTAGACCAATTTGGGTTTCCAGTCTCTCCAAAAGAATGTGGTGATCGATGGTGTCAAAGGCAGCACTAAGGTCTAGTAGCACGAGGACAGATGCAGAGCCTCGGTCTGACGCCATTAAAAGGTCATTTACCACCTTCACAAGTGCAGTCTCAGTGCTATGATGGGGTCTAAAACCAGACTGAAGCATTTCGTATACATTGTTTGTCTTCAGAAAGGCAGTGAGTTGCTGCGCAACAGCTTTTTCTAAAATTTTTGAGAGGAATGGAAGATTCGATATAGGCCGATAGTTTTTATATTTTCCGGGTCAAGGTTTGGCTTTTTTCAAGAGAGGCTTTATCACTGCCACTTTTAGTGAGTTTGGTACACATCCGGTGGATAGAGAGCTGTTTATTATGTTCAACATAGGAGGGCCAAGCACAGGAAGCAGCTCCTTCAGCAGTTTAGTAGGAATAGGATCCAGTATGCAGCTTGAAGGTTTAGAGGCCATGATTATTTTCATCATTGTGTCAATAGATATAGTACTAAAACACTTAAGTGTCTCTCCCGATCCCAGGCCCTCGCAGAGCTGTGCAGATCCAGGACAGCTAAGCCCTGGAGGAATACGCAGATTCAAAGAGGAGTCCGTAATTTGCTTTCTAATGGTCATGATCTTTTCCTCAAAGAAGTTCATGAATTTATTACTGCTGAAGTGAAAGCCATCCTCTCTTGGGGAATGCTGCTTTTAGTTAGCTTTGCAACAGTATCAAAAAGAAATTTTGGATTATTCTTATTTTCCTCGATTAAGTTGGAAAAGTAGGATGATCGAGCAGCAGTGAGGGCTCTTCGGTACTGCACGGTACTGTCTTTCCAAGCTAGTCGGAAGACTTCCAGTTTGGTGTGGCGCCATTTCCGTTCCAATTTCCTGGAAGCTTGCTTCAAAGCTCGGGTATTTTCTGTATACCAGGGAGCTAGTTTCTTATGACAAATGTTTTTCGTTTTTAGGGGTGCAACTGCATCTAGGGTATTGCGCAAGGTTAAATTGAGTTCCTCAGTTAAGTGGTTAACTGATTTTTGTCCTCTGACGTCCTTGGGTAGGCAGAAGGAGTCTGGAAGGGCATCAAGGAATTTTTGTGTTGTCTGAGAATTTATAGCACGACTTTTTGATGCTCCTTGGTTGGGGGTCTGAGCAGATTATTTGTTGCGATTGCAAACGTAATAAAATGGTGGTCCGATAGTCCAGGATTTTGTGGAAAAACATTAAGATCTACAACATTTATTCCATGGGACAAAACTAGGTCCAGAGTATGACTGTGGCAGTGAGTAGGTCCAGAGATATGTTGGACAAAACCCACTGAGTCGATGATGGCTCCGAAAGACTTTTGGAGTGGGTCTGTGGACTTCTCCATGTGAATATTAAAATCACCAAAAATTAGAATATGATCTGCTATGACTACAAGGTCTGATAGGAATTCAGGAAACTCAGAGAGGAACGCTGTATATGGCCCAGGAGGCCTGTAAACAGTAGCTATAAAAGTGATTGAGTAGGCTGCATAGATTTCATGACTAGAAGCTCAAAAGATGAAAACGCCATTTTTTTTTGTAAATTTAAATTTGCTATCGTAAATGTTAGCAACACCTCCGCCCTTGCGGGATGCACGGGAATATGGTCACTAGTGTAACCAGGAGGTGAGGCCTCATTTAACACAGCAAATTCATCAGGCTTAAGCCATGTTTCAGTCAGGCCAATCACATCAAGATTATGATCAGTGATTAGTTCATTGACTATGACTGCCTTTGAAGTGAGGGATCTAACATTAAGTAACCCTATTTTGAGATGTGAGGTATCACGATCTCTTTCAATAATGGCAGGAATGGAGGAGGTCTTTATCCTAATAAGATTGCTAGGGTGAACACCGCCATGTTTAGTTTTGCCCAACCTAGGTCGAGGCACAGACACAGTCTCAATGGGTATGGCTGAGCTGACTACACTGACTATGCTATTGGCAGACTCCACTAAGCTGGCAGGTTGGCTAACAGCCTGCTGCCTGGCCTGCACCCTATTTCACTGTGGGGCTAGAGGAGTTAGAGCCCTATCTATGTTGGTAGATAAGAGGAGAGCACCCCTCCAGCTAGGATGGAGTCCGTCACTCCTCAGCAGGTCAGGCTTGGTCCTGTTTGTGGGTGAGTCCCAGAAAGAGGGCCAATTATCCACAAATGTTATCTTTTGGGAGGGGCAGAAAACAGTTTTCAACCAGCGATTGAGTGCTGAGACTCTGCTGTAGAGCTCGTCACTTCCCCTAACTGGGAGGGGGCCAGAGACAATTACTCGATGCCGACACATCTTTCTAGCTAATTTACACACTGAAGCTATGTTGCACTTGGTGACCTCTGACTGTTTCATCCTAACATTGTTGGTGCCGACGTGGATAACAATATCTCTATACTCTCTACACTCGCCAGTTTTAGCTTTAGCCAGCACCATCTTTAGATTAGCCTTAACGTCGGTAGCCCTGCCCCCTGGTAAACAGTGTATGATCGCTGGGTGATTCGTTTTAAGTCTAATACTGCGGGTAATGGAGTCGCCAACGACTAGGGTTTTCAATTTGTCAGAGCTAATGGTGGGAGCCTTCGACGTCTCAGACCCCGTAACGGGAGGAGTAGAGACAAGAGAAGACTCAGACTCAGACTCCGACTCGCTACATAATGGGGAAAACCGGTTGAAGGTTTCTGTCGGCTGAATGAGCGACACCGGTTGAGCATTCCAACAGTATTTCCCTCCAGAAGCCATGAGAAAGTTGTCCGGCTGCGGGGACTGTGCGGGGGGATTTATACTAACGTTACTGTCTGTACTTACTGGTGGCACAGACGCTGTTTCTTCCTTTCCTACACTGAAATTACCCTTGCCTAACGATTGCGTCTGAAGCTGGGCTTGTAGCACAGCTATTCTCGCCGTAAGGCGATCGTTCTCCTGTATATTATGAGTACAGCGACTGCAATTAGAAGACATCATGTTAATGTTACTACTTAGCTTCGAGCTGTTGAAGATGTTGACGAACCATGTCCAGATAAAGCGTCCGGAGTGAAAAAAGTTGAATAAGGGAAAAAAAGTTGCGATGGAAAAATGGAAAATAAAGTAAAATTGGCAGCTAAAACGCACAGGAAAATGACTCTTCTGTCTCGGGATAAAACGGGATAAAACGTCCGGGGTGAAAAAGTTTAACGAAAAAAGATGAGTGAGGACAAAACTAAAAAGTTGGTAAATTTGTTGAACACAGAGATTGATTAAACGTTTATTAAAAGTAAAACGTGAATAGTTTGGCAGGTAGCCAAGTAGCAACAAACAGCACAGCAGCACGGAGACAATGCGGAAGCGAGACGGAAGTCACGTGTCACAACAGCTCAATATAAAAGATAAAAGTGGATTATTAATATCATGAATTTAGCATCATATTTATAGCGCTAATGGTAACTACTTCTAAACTTCCAAAGATCCAGTCACCCATGGATGAATGATAGTATACCTAGCTACAAGTTTAAATGATGGTGTCCTTTGTTGGGTAAATCAGATGTCAATATAGCCTTCATCAACCCAACCTCACTCCGAATTTACATTCACATACAGCTTGTGTAAGAAAATGTAGAGGAGTTACTTTCAACTATTCAACGTTATTTAGGTAGTCTACGCAAATGAGTATGGAAGCTGATCAATGTCTAAATGTGTTGTCATAATAGCTCAGCTGAAAAGAACACATCTTCTTTCCTAAAGCGTAGCAGGGTATGCAAAGGTAGACATTTGGATGGTGGACTTGTTCTAACTGAAGTGCATTACCCCTCGTAGACGTCACTGTTCAGGCAGAACGCATTGACTGTAGCTAAACGTTTTATTTCAATATACCTCTTTATTTAGGTTGATAGCATGACGTTCAAACAATGGCGTTGAGTCAAACACACCATTTTACTATCAACATTGAAAGGTCAAATAAAATATGTTTAAACAAATCTAAAATTCAACATAATTTCAACCACCCAATTCAATACAGGATGAAAAATATTTTTTACGTTTCTATGTGGGATTGTCTACGCAATTTCAACGTATACATCCTGTAGTTCTGATGATTATGTTGAAATTAGATTGATGTAACAATGTATTTAAGTTGAAGTTTTGATTACTTTTTTCAAATCCAATGTATTTTCCACGTTGATATCACGTCACAATACGTTGACAAACTAGTTGAAACAACATTGATTCAGCCAGTGCGTGCCCAGTGGGTTGAGACATTATAATGAGACATATTGAGATACTGTATGATGCTGGCGATGTGCGTCACTGTTGTCCTGGGTCTTCTCTCAGTGGGCGGCTCCCAGATGGCCCCTTTAACCTGTGAGGGACTCCTGAGACCACTGGAGCAGCGCTGCCTTAATCAAATGCTGTGGAAGTGTCTATGGTTGTGGTATGTGGTTGTCTATTGTGGGCCATCTTTGTGGGTGTCTATTGCTGAGTTCAGACCATCTTTTCTGGCAGTTATTACACAGGTCCTGGATAGAGGTCTCTGTCCTTACCTGAACAACACTGTTGACGTCACCCAGTTCCATGACTTAGGAGGAAAATACTTCAGAATCATCTCTAACTTGACTAAGCATGACAATAACACATGGACCTCAGTGATCCCTGCCCCTGTTACTTACAGTTGAAGTCAGATGTTTACATACCTTGAGCCATTTCAACTCGTTTTTCAAACACTCCACAAATTTCTTGTTAACAAACTATAGTTTTGGCAAGTCGGTTAGGACATCTACTTTGTGCATGACACAAGTAATTTTTCCAACAATTGTTTACAGACAGATTATTTCACTTATAATTCACTGTATCACAATTCCAGTGGGTCAGAAGTTTACATACACTAAGTTGACTGTGCCTTTAAACAGCTTGGAAAATTCCAGAAAATGATCTCATGGCTTTAGAAACTTCTGATAGGCTAATTGACATAATTTGAGTCAATTGGAGGTGTACCTGGGAGCAATTTCCAAATGCCTGAAGTTACCACGTTCATCAGCACAAACAATAGTACGCAAGTATAAACACCATGGGACCACGCAGCCGTCATACCGCTCAGGAAGGAGACGTGTTCTGTCTCCTAGAGATGAACGTACTTTGATGCAAGTGCAAATCAATCCCAGAATAACAGCAAAGGACCTTGTGAAGATGCTGGAGGAAACAGGTACAAAAGTATCTATATCCACAGTAAAACGAGTCCTATATCGACATAACCTGAAAGGCCGCTCAGCAAGGAAGAAGCCACTGCTCCAAAACCGCCATCAAAAAGCCAGACTACGGTTTGCAACTGCACATGGGGACAAAGAGTTACTTTTTGGAGAAATGTCCTCTGGTCTGATGAAACAAAAATAGAACTGTTTGGCCATAATGACCATCGCTATGTTTGGAGGAAAAAGGGGATTGCTTGCAAGCTGAAGAACACCATCCCAACCGTGAAGCACAGGGGTGGCAGCATCATGCTGTGGGGGTGCTTTGCTGCAGGAGGGACTGGTGCACTTCACAAAATAGATGGCATCATGAGGAAGGAAAATTATGTGGATATATTGAAGCAACATCTCAAGACATCAGTCAGGAAGTTAAAGCTTGGTCGCAAATGGGTCTTCCAAATGGACAATGACCCCAAGCATACTTCCAAAGTTGTGGCAAAATGGCTTAAGGACAACAAAGTCAAGGTATTGGAGTGGCCATCACAAAGCCCTGACCTCAATCCAATAGAACATTTGTGGGCAGAACTGAAAAAGCGTGTGCGAGCAAGGATGCCTACAAACCTGACTCAGTTACACCAGCTCTGTCAGGAGGAATGGGCCAAAATTCACCCAACTTATTGTGGGAAGCTTGTGGATGGCTACCCGAATCGTTTGACCCAAGTTAAACAATTTAAAGGCAATACTACCAAATACTAATTGAGTGTATGTAAACTTCTGACCCAACTTGCTGAGGAATTGGAGACCCAGATGGTAATGTCCAGTGATAGGCCTACCAGATTATCACACAGTGTTGTGTCTACACTCATTCTGTTTACAACATTGAAATGTATTGTTCATCTACATCTCAGGGAGGAAAGAAAAAAGGAACCATCAAGGAGCTAAGACCCGTTGGAGGCAACGAGACCTAAATGGGAATTGAATTCCTGAATTTGTCAGAAGATCCCGTTTAGCCACCGGTTGGTCTTAACGCTTTCAAGGAATGCATGCATGATATGTCGAAGTATAAACAGCTTGACAACTTCTTATTTTTAGTTAACCGTTGTAAAGGTATTCTCTCTTATCTGCTCTTGTTATTTCAGTACCTCCACATACCAGTTATTCACAAAGCAGTGACCTCACGCACCAGGTGGATCTGGAGTCCCGAGAAGCCTCAAGTCTTGGTAGCTGTATTTAATTTTGCAGACAATTTCCCTAATCACTATTCACATTTATTTTTCTAATCATTTTGTAAATCTAGTTATTCATTCATCATAGAACTGGACCTACATCTTGCCAATCACACCTCTTTCACTGTAGTGATATCAGAATCAGAATCCCCTTTATTCACCAAGTACATTTGCACACTCAGAATTGTACTTGGTGATATGGTGCTGCTAGTGATAGACAACATTTAGAGACAGAATACAGACAGCAGAGTTTAAACAAAGTTTACATACATTATATACAAATAGGTAGAGTGAGCATAGAACCATAAGAGGATGTGGATATACAAAAGAGTTCTAACTGGAACCAAAAAGAGTTCTCCTATGGGGAAGAGTTATTTTTCTAAGAGTGTACAGTGGATGTGCAATTTTACAGTATCAATATGAATATATCTAAAAGCAGAGAGATGAACAGAGTGCAAATGTAGTATAGTGCATATATTTTGTCAGCCCTTCAGAGATGGCTTGATGCGGTGTGCAGCATAGAGTGCATAGTCCTTTAGTCTCTATGGACCAGATGGCTGGTTGGTAAGGGCCACAGCACGGGGAAAGAAACTGTTCAGGTGGCTGGAGGTTTTGGTCATGATTGTGCTTGTGTATATTAGGTAGAACATTATAAAATATGTTTTAGGGACCGGTCGAAATTTACACAATTTTTACCCAGAGGAAAAGGGGGGAGGGTCATGCTTTTTTAATTTCAGTCAGGGGGAGGGTTTAGTCTTTTTTTATTTAGTCCAGGGGAGGGTCATGTAATTTGTAATCGATTACATTTCAGTATTTGTCAGCATTTTGGAATTTACGTATTGAATTCGACTATGTGTAACTTCGGTGTACAACCCTGCTCTCTCTCTCTCGCATTCTCCTTGCTGAGCCCGGCAGGGTGGGCATTTAGCTTTTACCTTTCCATTGGCTGTTTGATCAGTCCCTCTTTGTGCTTGGCGTATCCAGAACGTGGTCGTGTAGAGTATCTGGCAAATCAAAGAACGCTTGTAGGGATGACGTAGGGAGCTAGTGCAACAAGAACAGCGGTAGAAATGCCGCAATTCAAAACAACTCGGAACTCGGAAATCTGACTTCAGTGCGTTCAAGACAATTGTGACACAAATTGTGACACTGTCTGTGATTTATTTAGAATTCAAGGCACACTTAACCAGCATGGCTACCACAGCATTCTGAAGCGATACGCCGTCCCATCTGGTTAGTGGGACTATCATTTGTTTTTCAACTGGACAATGACCCAACACACCTCCAGGCTGTGTAATGGCTATTTGACCAAGAAGGAGAGTGATGGAGTGCTGCATGAGATGACCTGGCCGCCACAATCACCCGACCTCAACCCAATTGAGATGGTTTGGGGTGAGTTGGACCGCAGAGTGGAGGAAAATCAGCCAACAAGTGCTCAGCATATGTGGGAACTCCTTCAAGACTGTTGGAAAAGCATTCCAGGTGAAGCTGGTTGAGAGAATGCCAAGAGTGTGCAAAGCTGTCATCAAGGCAAAGGGTGGCTAATTCGAAGAATCTAAAATCTTAAATATATTTTGATTTGTTTAACACTTTTTTGGTTACTACATGATTCCATATGTGTTGTTTCATAGTTTTGATGTCTTCACTATTATTCTACAATGTAGAAAATAGTAAAAATATAGAAAAAACATTGAATGAGTAGGTGTGTGCAAACTTTGGACTGGTACTGTATATGGGCGGCAGGTAGCTTAGTGGTTAAGAGCATTGTGCCAGTAACCGAAAGGTCGCTGGTTCTAATCCCCGAGCCGACTAAGTGAAAAATCTGTCGATGTGCCCTTGAGCAAGGCACTTAACCCTAATTGCTCCTGTAAGTCGCTCTGGATAAGAGCGTCTGCTAAATGACTCAAATGTAAATGTAATATATAGATATATATACAGTGCATTCAGAAAGTTTTCAGACCCCTTGACTTTTCCCACATTTTTTACGTTACAGACTTATTCTAAAATGGATTAAATACACAGTTTCCTCATCAAACTACACACAATACCCCATCATGACAAAGAAATGTTTGCAAATGTATTACAAATAAAAAACAGAAATACCTTATTTACATAAGTATTCAGACCCTTTGCTATGAGACTTGAAATTGAGCTCAGGTGCATCCTGTTTCCATTGATCATCCTTGATATGTTTCTACAACTTGATTGGAGTCCACCTGTGGTAAATTCAATTGATTGGACATGATTTGGAAAGGCACACACCTGTCTATATAAAGGTCCCACAGTTGACAGTGCATGTCAGAGCAAAAACCAAGCCATGAGGCTGAAGGAATTGTCCGTAGAGTTCCGAGACAGGATTGTGTCGAGGCACAGATCTGGGGAAGGGTACCAAAAAAATGTCTGCAGCATTGAAGGTCCCCAAGAACATAATGGAAGAAGTTTGGAACCACCAAGACTCTTCCTAGAGCTGGCCGCCCGGCCAAACTGAGCAATCGGGGGAGAAGGGCCTTCGTCAGGGAGGTAACCAAGAACCCGATGGTCCCTCTGACAGAGCTCCAGAGTTCCTCTGTGGAGATGGGAGAACCTTCCAGAAGGACAACCATCTTTGCAGCACCCCACCAATCAGGCCTTTATGGTAGAGTGGCCAGACGGAAGCCACTCCTCAGTAAAAGGCACATGACAGCCCACTTTCAGTTTTCCAAAACGCACCTAAAGTCTCTCAGACCATGAGAAACAAGATTCTCTGGTCTGATGAAACCAAGATTGAACTCTTTGGCCTGAATGCCAAGCATCACGTCTGGAGGAAACCTGGCACCATCCCTACGGTGAAGTATGGTGGTGGCAGCATCATGCTGTGGGGATGTTTTTCAGCGGCAGGGACTGGGAGACCAGTGAGGATCGAGGGAAAGAGGAACGGAGCAAAGTACATTTACATCATTTAGCAGACGCTCTTATCCAGAGAGACTTACAAATTGGTGCATTCAACTTATGATAGCCAGTGGGACAACCAATTTTTTTCTTCTTCTTTTATGGGGGGGTAGAAGGATTGCTTTATACTATTCCAGGTATTCCTTAAAGAGGTAGGGTTTCAAGTGTCTCCGGAAGGTGGTCAGTGACTCCGCTGTCCTGGCGTTGTGGGGGAGCTTGTTCCACCATTGGGTTGCCAGAGCAGCAAATAGCTTTGACTGGGCTGAGTGGGAACTGTGCTTCCGTAGAGGTAGGGGAGCTAGCAGGCCAGAGGTGGATGAACGTAGTGCCCTCGTTTGGGTGTAGGATCAGAACCTGAAGGTAAGGAGGTGCCGTTCCCCTCACAGCTCCGTAGGCAAGCACCATGGTCTTGTAGTAGATGCAAGCCTCAACTAGAAGCCAGTGGAGTGTGCGGAGGAGCGGGGTGACATGAGAGAACTTGGGAGAGATCCTTGATGAAAACCTGCTCCAGAGCGCTTAGGACCTCAGACTGGGGCGAAGGTTCACCTTCCAACAGGACAACAACCCTAAGCACACAGCCAAGACAATGCAGGAGTGGCTTCGGGACAAGTCTCTGAATGTCCTTGAGTGGCCCAGCCAGAGCCCAGACTTGAACCCGATCTAACATCTCCGGAGAGACCTGAAAATAGCTGTGCAGCGACACTCCACATCCAACCTGACAGAGCTTGAGAGGATCTGCAGAGAAGAATGGGAGAGAGAAACTTCCAGCCTTGTAGCTTCATACCCAAGAAGACTCGAGGCTGTAATCGCTATCAAAGGTGCTTCAACAAAGTACTGAGTAAAGGGTCTAAATACTTATGTAAATGTGATATTTTAGTTTTTTTTTGGTATCTAAAAACCAGTTTTTGCTTTGTCATTATGGGGTATTGTGTGTGAGGGGAAAAAACAATTTAATCCATTTTAGAATAAGGTTGTAACGTAACAAAATGGGGAAAAAGTCAAGGGGTCTGAATACTTTCCAAATGTGTGTATTGAAAAAAAAAAAATCACAAAAGTAAAGCCTTTACCAGTCCTGTATTAGCGGACCAATATAGCCATCTGTAGATGTGTTTTGTATCCTTTTTTTATAGACCCAGTCGGTATTAGATTGTTGGGGAAAATAACCTACAGTGGGGAGAACAAGTATTTGATACAATACCGATTTTGCAGGTTTTCCTACTTACAAAGCATGTAGAGGTCTGTAATTTTTATCATAGGTACACTTCAACTGTGAGAGACGGAATCTAAAACAAAAATCCAAAAAATCACATTGTATGATTTTTAAGTCATTAATTTGCATTTTATTGCGAAAACTGACTCATTCTACTGCTACTGTATTCTGTCACTTGACTTTAGGGATCCAGGCATTGTCATAATACTGACATAGTAGCGATATAACGCTTGCCGTAACTATTAATGACGAGCATTGACATAAAAGATAAAATGATGCAACCATTCATATTTACTACTACTACTACTACTACCAAGTAGACTCCCCTCAGACATACAGTGGGGAGAACAAGTATTTGATACACTGCCGATTTTGCAGGTTTTCCTACTTACAAAGCATGTGGAGGTCTGTAATTTTTATCATAGGTACACTTCAACTGTGAGAGACGGAATCTAAAACGAAAATCACATTGTATGATTTTAAAGTAATTAATTTGCATTTTATTGCATGACATAAGTATTTGATACATCAGAAAAGCAGAACTTAATATTTGGTACAGAAACCTTTGTTTGCAATTACAGAGATCATATGTTTCCTGTAGGTCTTGAACAGGTTTGCACACACTGCAGCAGGGATTTTGGCCCACTCCTCCATACAGACCTTCTCCAGATCCTTCAGGTTTCGGGGCTGTCGCTGGGCAATACGGACTTTCAGCTCCCTCCAAAGATGTTCTATTGGGTTCAGGTCTGGAGACTGGCTAGGCCACTCCAGGACCTTGAGATGCTTCTTACGGAGCCACTCCTTAGTTGCCCTGGCTGTTTGTTTCGGGTCGTTGTCATGCTGGAAGACCCAGCCACGACCCATTTTCAATGCTCTTACTGAGGGAAGGAGGTTGTTGGTCAAGATCTTGCTATACATGATCCCATCCATCCTCCCCTCAATACAGTGCAGTCGTCCTGTCCCCTTTGCAGAAAAGCATCCCCAAAGAATGATGTTTCCACCTCCATGCTTCACGGTTGGGATGGTGTTCTTGGGGTTGTACTCATCCTTCTTCTTCCTCCAAACACGGTGAGTGGAGTTTAGACCAAAAAGCTATATTTTTGTCTCATCAGACCACATGACCTTCTACCATTCCTCCTCTGGATCATCCAGATGGTCATTGGCAAACTTCAGACGGGCCTAGACATGCGCTGGCTTGAGCAGGGGGACCTTGCGTGCACTGCAGGATTTTAATCCATGACGGCATAGTGTGTTACTAATGGTGTTTGATTGAGTGTGTGGACAGGTGTCTTTTATACAGGTAACGAGTTCAAACAGGTGCAGTTAATAAAGGTAATGAGTGGAGAACAGGAGGGCTTTTTAAAGAAAAACTAACAGGTCTGTGAGAGCCGGAATTCTTACTGGTTGGTAGGTGATCAAATACTTATGTCATGCAATGAAATGCAAATTAATTACTTAAAAATCATACAATGTGATTTTCTGGATTTTTGTTTTAGATTCCGTCTCTCACAGTTGAAGTGTATCTATGATAAAAATTACAGACCTCTACATGCTTTGTAAGTAGGAAAACCTGAAAAATCGGCAGTGTATCAAATACTTGTTCTCCCCACTGTATGTGTCACGCCCTGATCTGTTTCAACTGTCTTGTGTTTGTCTCCACTCCCCACCAGGTGTCTCCCATTTGTCCCCATTTATACCAGTGTTTTCTGTTTGTCTGTTGCCAGTTCGTCTTGTCCCGTCAAGTCTTACCAGCGTGTTTTCCCGTTTTCGAGTTTTTGTAGTTGCTGTTTTCTAGTCCTCCCGTTCTGACCTTCTGCCTGCCTGATTCTGCCTGCCGTTCTGTACCTGTTTAAAGCTGCCTTGGATTTCTGACCATTCCGCCTGCCCTGACCCTGCCTGCCGTTCTGTACCTTTGTGACTCTGCCCTGGATTACTGACCTCTGCCTGCCCTTGACCTGTCCTTTGCCTGCCCCCTGTTTTGTATAAACATCTGTGATTATAACTGTCTGCATCTGGGTCTTGTCCTGATACTAGGTTACCCCATTATTTTTGTCTACTTGTTTTAGTCAATTACAAAACTACATTTAAGCAAAGTAAAACATGTCTAAAGATGACTTTTTAACATTGCCTGTTCCCGAGTGTTCTCACTACTTAGAAAAACGTAATATTGTAGGGCTTCCCTCATGCTCCTTTTTGTGATGGTGTGAGTGAGTGAGTGCTCACTGCTAGCAAAGATTATGAATATCCTGAAAAGATACGTCTCTCCACCCTAACAATGGGAGTCGTTGTCCACAAAGCGGCATAGCGGGCTGTCTAGCTCCCGCCTATCCTTTATTTGTATTGGTGGATACATCTCATTATTGTAATTCTTTTTGAATATTCAATAAGGGTTGTTGACGTCAACCGCCTGTATTCAATTGAGAGAGATGCTATGCTACTAGCCTCATACCATGAATATGCATACTCATCTCGAGTGTTTTTTCTTACCATGAATATGCATACCCATCTCGAGACAACTCTCATTTAAAGTGTTTTTTCTCAAAATTGCCTGGATGTCACATGTTCTACTTATATCAGTAAACTCGTCACAACTTAAGCATTACGAAACTTCTATTCGATCAAATAAACCTCACGCAGCAAATAAGACATTTTATTTTTTTACAAATTCGATATGCTCTCATTGACATCCATACAAAAACTCCTTAATTGGTGGGTGAAACAACGAAAACGCCACCTGCTGGAGGGAGACAGATTTTCAGCCGAGTTGGGCTCTCTTCCTCTCTGGTGCTAGCTAGCTACCAACAGGAACATTAAGCTAGCGAAGACCAAAAACACAAACAAACAGCCTAAACAGCTACAAGTAGTGAGTGGCGTTACAAACAGACTAGACTAAACAAGTGAAATGTTTTACCTGTGATTAAATGTTTTCCACCCACATAGCTATGTGTAGCCTTCTTGGACACCAGGTCCCCACATTTCCCACACCGAATAGCCTGAAGCCACACAGGGCTCTTCTCGCAGGCTCTATTTCTTTATGGGAGCAAAGATGGGGAGGCTAAACAGTGTTTGTTGTTGAATTTCTACATGTAATTTATTTATTTTTTAATTAAGCTACATGCAGCCTACATTGAAATATTATTTGCAGTTGTCACTATGCCAATGAACACACCCTGAAGCACTAAATGGTCTGTGTTATACCTTATTAATAGGGCTACAGCATGCAGTAGGATGCTTTGATCAGTTGATTGACAGGTGTAGGCTACTGTAGAACGATAAACTTTCCTCTAGTGTGGATGCTCGCCAACATTTTATAGTTATGTATAATTTATCGTTATAGTTATCGTCCTTGGTGTGGACGGTCCTTAACGCTTACATTGGTAAATGCCGCCCTCTAGCAGATAACATGAACATGGTATGAATACAGCAGTGGTTCTCTACAACGGGTAGATTTTTATAGAAATCATGACTGCAACATTGATAGCCTACTAAAAAGGGATTTAATATTCCCTGCTATTTTGTTTTAATGATCATTTTGGAGGGGGAGGGTTTCATGTTTTTTTTCCAACGCTCGGGAAGGGGTAAAAAATATATTTTCCTCAAGGGAAGGCCTCCATTTTCATTTCAAAGAGGTCCGATTACCTCCAGGTATCCCTCAATATAAATAACGTTCACTCCCTTAGATACACATCTTCAACACCTGCAGGACATTCTGGATTCTTTAGATATTGCTGTGCCATGTGAGACACTCCCTGTGCTGTCTGACTGGGAACAGAGAAAAACATAGTCTTCTTCTTCTTCTTCTTCTATGATATCATGGCGGTCCGCAAACAAACGTTTAAAGTGCATGGCGCCACCTACTGTGCTGGAATATACGATCAATCATGATCTGCCCAATTCTGCACTACCATGAAAATAAAATTCTAAACCAAATAAATCCCTAACATTTACCACACCCTCCCCCTCCCCAACCCCATTAAACTTGATCTATATCATGCACTCCACCCTTAGGATTGTTCAGCATGTCAACAACCAATTCAACAGTAACATCTGTTACCCCAATATCTCTTTTGCCTTCTCCACAATAACCTTCAACCTGGCATTTCTGCTTTCCACAATCTGAGTCGTACTGATAATCTTACCAATAAAAACTTAAATTAAATGTATTCATTATCAAAGTGTCCTTTGACACCGCACATTCATGAGCACAAGATTTCTGAACAGGCCTCGAAACCATGCCAGGACCATCAGCAGCACCAGCACCTACAGTAGGTCCACTTACTACAGGTACATCCATGTAAGCTCCATTAGTCTGCACTGTAGTTCTACCAATCTGTTTTAAGGCCTCTGCACGTGATACATCATGACTGATCCTATATCTCAGAGCCTCTCTAGCCTCTCTCTGTACCTGGCATCCACCAAATGCTGCACTGTGTTCTCCCCCACAATTACAGCACTTAACCTTCACATTGCTTCCACATTCACCGTAATCATGTGCCATTCCACACTTGGCACATATTTTCTTTCCTACATGTCCCATTCTTTGGCATTTAAAACACTGCATTGCATATGGGACAAATTCTCAAACATTGAAACTAAGGAATCACTGACAAGCTTTCACTTCTTTGACCCTCTTTCCTACTGATCAACCTTTTGGCCTCAATCACTCTGCCTCCCTTCACATTTTCTTTAATATCATCTGTGGACATATATATTGGGACCCCAGTGATGACTCCCCTCAATCTAGCATAAGCACCAGGGACATGGCTTTTAATCTTCTTCCCATTAAGCTTTTCCATTTTCAGAATCTTCTCTTGCTGAGCCTGGCTACCACACAATATTAACAATCTACCATTTCCAATGAACCAAGCTAATTTCACTTCACCTACCTCTTTCTCTACGGCATTAATTAGTTGAATAGGGTGTAAGTGAGGCACTGTGGTCTCGTCAAACACTATAACCACTCTCCACTCCAACACATCATTACTCTTGTTTCCTGCTTGGCCCTCTTTATGCTTTCTTTACTAGATGCTCCACTGCTTTCTGTGTCATCATCTCTCTTCTTCCTATGTCTTTCCACTACCAACCATTCCGGTCCTCGACCCTCATCCTCCCGCTCCATACCATCAGAACTGACACCCATATTGTTCGCATTCCAGCACAGCTGTTGCTTCCCTAACTTTTTCTCAATTTCCTCCATTTCGTCCGCACTACTCGCCGTCATTTCCGACCTCCAACCCTCTCTCACACTGTGAAACCTTGTCTGAGGAGAGGTGGCGAGCTGCACTGAAGGCCACACCTAATGCCGCGATCAAAACTGGGAACTCGGAACTGGAAACTCGGAAATCTCCGACTTCCGACTTCAGTGCGTTCAAAACAACTGGTAACTCCAAAAAAAACAGTGTGTGCTGCAAATGGTCAACATCAACTTTTGTGAACAGGGTAGGCCTATGCACAAAGCACGTTCTCTCCAATTGGTTGTTGTATATTTTTTAAACAGTACAATGATTGTATTTGATACATTTTTATAACGTTGAGCACGTAACAGTGCGGTCTAACGCCAACATATGACTGCTTTGTGGAGGCTGGGATGGACTATACATGGCTATTTCAATAACCAATCAGTGCACCTTCCAGCAAAATATATTGTAGCGACCCGCACAGACAGCTGTGTGTTATGTGTTAGGCTAGTAGATGGTTGTGTTGTACCTACCAGTACCCAGTGTTCGCGGGGTCCGACATGTCAATCAACCTGCTATCTGCCAATCACGGGAATGCCTGGAATGTTCTGATGCCGGGCATCCTGGCGGTTGGCGGAGTGGCGTGGAGGGGGGTTGGGCAGGGGGATGGAGCATTGGAAGTTAAGACCAGGTTTAGCCTTTGTTCTCTCTCTTTTTTACGTCTGGGCTTCACAAGAGAAGGTCACGATTGGCTTGTGGGTTATCTTTCATTTATTTGGCGTGGGCTACGGCCAAACAGTAGCCTGTGTAAAGTTGGTTTAATAAACCGTCCATTCGTAAACTCAATCCTCTGTCTGGACAGTTGTTATTTTATGATCTAGTCAGGTCATTACAATATTGTACAACAAAAGTGATATGCATGTGCTAATTTTAAAATGATGTAAAGGAAATTAGCAACCCTTTCCTTTGAGAAATTGTATTATAGTAACCTGCCTATATGTTACTATTTTTTTCTCTCACGTCTTTCCTTAGTGTTCTGTATGCTGTCTGACACACACAGCTTACCTAAAAGCTAGTAACTAGCTAGCTCATTACTGCCAGGCTCCAGCTACACCGAGGAAATACAACACAATTATCATAGAAACAGCTGAAGGTTGATGGCATTTTATTGGAAAGTGTAAGTATATTCTGCCGGTGGGGCTACATTAGCTATAAACAGCTAACGTTGGCTAGCTAAGGATTATGTTCGACATGTTTTTTATTTTTGCGGCACATTTACATCTAGCTATGCTAGTAGCTAAGCTATCGTTAGCGAACTAACCGGGCTAGCCGTCCAATCTAGCTGTCTAGCTAGATATTTTCATGGTTTATTGATGACCTTAGGTGCATGCAGTAGATAAAAAGATAAAAGAAAAATACATTTTTTTTCTTATTACTAGCTAGCTACCTAACAGGGCTGTTCCAAGATGGCGTAGCAGTGCGGTCGCTTTTATTTTTCGTCCTGTGTAAATATCCCGTTTCTTGTTTTTTTTGTCTATATTTCTCAATTTTTTACTTTCATTCTTTAACTAAATATACTTTCCTGCAACCCGCCTCACCCAACGTGGAAAGGATTCTATTATTTCTTTATAACTTTCATCAAGAACCGTAAGCTGAAAATAGTGGCTACCTGTTATTAGTCACCGTTAGCGTCTTCACCATTGTCCGTGGCCTACACTATCCACCAGCCAGCTCTAGCTCCAGCCTGGACAATTCGTCGGCCAGTCTGCACAGCGTGCTATCGACCCAGCGTGCTATCGACCCAGAGCTTATTGGACTTTCTGCCGGAATCACTGGACCCTAGCGCCGGATCATCACAACCAGCTAGCTAGCTGCAACCTGTTGTTGGCTGATTACCATTACCATTGCCCTATAGCAAGCACCAGTTAGCCTTGAGCTAGCCTCAGGCCCATCTCCCGGCTATCTACCTCTCTGTCAACCGGACGGGACCTCCTAGTGTTGACACTGAGCCCCGCCGATCCAACACGACTGGTTTGCCGACCGAAATAGTCTGATGTGGTTTCAACAGGCTTCCCGTTGCGACGACCACGAAGATCCATCTGCCAGCCCCGGCCGCTAGCACACGCAAACTACAACTGTGCTCCCTGCTAGCTGTGCTGAAGCACCAATTTGAACTGCTCTCGGACTCACATATTGCTGTTCACTGGACCTTATGATCACTCAGCTGCACAGCTGATGCCTGCTGGACTGTTCCTTTACACGGTACCCTGTCCTGTTTATTCTGTTTAGTCTTAGCCCAAACGTTATCGCTATTTCCAGTTGTGTCTTAGCTCTCTCTAATAACACATGTGACTACTTCATGCCTCTCTCCCATGTCAATTATGCCTTGCCTATTGCTGTTTGGGTTAGTTCTTATTATACAATTTCAATGTAGAACCCCTAGTCCCTCTCAAACTGCCTCATATAGTTCCTTTGTTCCTCCCCCCATAGACGCCGAGACCGGCTCAATCGATGCCTCCAATGACGCTATCTCTTTCATTGTTACCCAACGCTTAGGGTTACCTGAACTGTACTCATATCCTTTTCTGTACATAATGCCCTGAATCTTTTCTACAACGCCCGGAGAACTGCCCCCCTTTATTCTATGTACCCAACGCACTAGAACACCAGTTCTTAAAGCCTTTAGTCGTATCCTTATTCTAGTCCCCTCTGTTCCTCTGGTGATGTAGAGGCTAACCCAGGCCCTGCAGCCCCCAGTATCACTCCTACTCCCCAGGAGCTATCATTTGTTGACTTCTGTAACCGTAAAAGTCTTGGTTTTCTGCACATAAATATCAGAAGCCTCCTTCCTAAGTTTGAGTTATTCACTGCGTTAGCACACTCCGCCAACCCTGATGTTCTAGCAGTGTCTGAATCCTGCCTTAGGAAGGCCACCAAAAATTCTGAAATTTCCATCCCCAACTATAACATTTTCCGTCTAGATAGAACTGCCAAAGGGGGTGGAGTTGCAATCTACTGTAGAGATAGCCTGCAGAGCTCCATCATACTATCCAGGTCTGTGCCCAAACAGTTTGAGCTTCTACTTCTAAAAATCCACCTTTCCAGAAATAAATCTCTCACTGTTGCCGCTTGCTACAGACCCCCCTCAGCCCCCCAGCTGTGCCCTGGACACCATATGTGAATTGATTGCCCCCCATCTATCCTCAGAGTTCGTACTGCTTGGTGACCTAAATTGGGATATGCTTAACACCCCGGCCATCCTACAATCTAAACTAGATGCCCTCAATCTCACACAAATTATCAACGAACCTACCAGGTACAACCCTAAATCCGTAAACATGGGTACCCTCATAGATATCATCCTGACTAACTTACCCTCTAAATACACCTCCGCTGTCTTCAACCAGGATCTCAGCGATCACTGCCTTATTGCCTGCGTCCGTAACGGGTCCGCGGTCAAACGACCACCCCTCATCACTGTCAAACGCTCCCAAAAACACTTCAGCGAGCAGGCCTTCCTAATTGACCTGGCCCAGGTATCCTGGATGGATATAGATCTCATTCCGTCAGTAGAGGATGCCTGGTTGTTCTTTAAAAGTAATTTCCTCTCAATCTTAAATAGACATGCCCCATTCAAAAAATACAGAACTAAGAACAGATATAGCCCCTGGTTCTCCTCAGACTTGACTGCCCTTGACCTGCACAAAAACATCCTGTGGCGTACTGCATTAGCATCAAATAGCCCCCGCGATATGCAACTTTTCAGGGAAGTTAGGAACCAATATACACAAGCAGTTAGTAAAGCAAAGGCTAACTTTTTTCAAACAGAAATGTGCATCCTGTAGCACTAACTCCAAAAAGTTTTGGGACACTGTAAAGTCCATGGAAAATAAGAGCACTTCCTCCCAGCTGCCCACTGCACTGAGGCTAGGAAACACTATCACCACCGATAAATCTACAATAATCGAGAATTTCAACAAGCATTTTGCTACGGCTGGCCATGCTTTCCACCTGGCTACCACTACCCCGGCCACCAGCTCTGCACCCTCCGCTGCAACTTGCCCATGCCCCCCGCTTCTCCTTCACACAAATCCAGACAGCTGATGTTCTAAAAGAGCTGCAAAATCTGGACCCCTACAAATCATCTGGGCTAGACAATCTGGACCCTTTCTTTCTAAAACTAGCCGCCGAAATTGTCGCAACCCCTATTACTAGCCTGTTCAACCTCTCTTTCGTAACGTCTGAGATCCCCAGAGATTGAAAGCTGCCGCGGTCATCCCCCTCTTCAAAGGGGGTGACACTCTAGATCCAAACTGTTACAGACCCATATCCATCCTGCCCTGCTTTTCAAAAAGTTTTTGAAAGCCAAGTCAACAAACAGATCACCGATCATTTCGAATCCCACCGTACCTTCTCCGCTATGCAATCCGGTTTCGAGCTGGTCATGGGTGCACTTCAGCCACGCTCAAGGTCCTAAACGATATTATAACCGCGATCGATAATAGACAGTACTGTGCAGCCGTTTTCATTGACCTGGCCAAGGCTTTCGACTCTGTCAACCACCGCATTCTTATTGGCAGATTAAATAGCCTTGGTTTCTCAAATGACTGCCTCGCCTGGTTCACCAACTACTTCTCAGATAGAGTTCAATGTGTCAAATCGAGGGCCTGTTGTCTGGACCTATGGCAGTCTCTATGGGGGTGCCACAGGGTTCAATTCTTGGGCCAACTCTTTTCTCTGTGTATATCAATGACGTCGCTCTTGCTGCTGGTGACTCTCAGATCCACCTCTACGCAGACGACACCATTTTGTATACATCTGGCCCTTCATTGGACACTGTGTTAACAAACCTCCAAACGAGCTTCAATTCCATACAACACTCCTTCAGTAGCCTCCAACTGCTCTTAAACACTAGTAAAACTAAATGCATGCTCTTCAACCGAACGCTGCTTGCACCCGCCCACCCGACTAGAATCACTACTCTAGACGGGTCTGACCTAGAGTATGTGGACAACTACAAATATCTAGGTGTCTGGTTAGACTGTAAACTCTCCTTCCAGACTCACATTAAGAATCTCCAATCCAAAGTTAAATCTAGAATCGGTTTCCTATTTCGCAACAAAGCCTCCTTCACTCATGCTGCCAAACATGCCCTCGTAAAACTGACTATCCTACCGATCCTTGACTTCGGCGATGTCATTTACAAAATAGCCTCCAACACTCTACTCAGCAAATTGGATGTTGTCTATCACAGTGCCATCCGTTTTGTCTCCAAAGCCCCATATAATACCCACCACTGTGACCTGTACGCTCTTGTTGGCTGGTCCTCACTACATATTCGTCGCCAAACCCACTGGCTCCAGGCCATCTATAAATCACTGCTAGGCAAATCCCGCCTTATCTTAGCTCATTGGTCACCATAGCAACACCCACCCCGTAGTCTGCGCTCCAGCGGGTATATCTCACTGGTCATCCCCAAAGCCAACACCTCCTTTGGCCGCAATTCCTTCCAGTTCTCTGCTGCCAATGACTGGAACAAATTGCAAAAATCTCTGAAGCTGGAGACACTTATCTCCCTCACTAACTTTAAGCATCAGTTGTCAGAGCACCTTACCGATCACTGCACCTGTACACAGCCCATCTGAAATTAGCCCGCCCAACTACCTCATCCCTATATTGTTATTTATTTTGCTCATTTGTACCCCAGTATCTCTATTTGCACATCATCTCTTGCACATCATTCCAGTGTTAATACTAAATTGTAATTATCTTGCACTATAGCCTATTTTATTGCCTTACCTCCATAACTTGCTAAATTTGCACACTGTATATTATATGTATTTCTGTTATATTTTTGACTTTGTTTTGTTTTACCCCATATGTAACTCTGTGTTGTTGTTTTTATCGCACTGCTTTGCTTTATCTTGGCCAGGTCGCAGTTGTAAATGAGAACTTGTTCTCAACTGGTTTACCTGGTTAAATAAAGGTGAAATAAAAAATAAAAAAAATAAAAAGGGCAAGTTGGCGGTGTCAATACGTCGTTAACGCTAGCTTGCTCGGAACTTAGCTACGTTAGCTAGCTAGCTATTCTAGCTAACGTTTACATGTGTCCACTTAATTTGCATTACTACCTACCCGTAACAAGCTATCTTTTTACCCTTAGCAAGCTATCTCTGTAGCTAATATTTCTGCTAAAGCTAACTAAATCACCAGTAGCTAGCTAGACACGCCGTTATAACTAGTCAACTAGCTAGGTTATATCAGGGATTTTGCCAAATGTTGCGGTGGGTACCGTTTAGCTAGCTAGTTAACGTTAGCTAGCCTACTTTGAAGTAACTTAGTAGCTAGCTAACTACTCTTGCATTGTTTCCATTGCACCGTAGTGATATATTTGCTTGCTATGTTTAAATGCTTTTAACTAATACCTTTCCAGAGGCTTAACAACATTTGGTCATACTGCTGTTAAAGTGGAAAACAAAAGGAAGTGCCCATGCTATTCAAACTGGGTTTCCAGGTTGATGTTGGCTTCATGTATCCAACAGCGTAACCAGAGTGAACAGGGAAACAAAACAAAAATGATCAACTACTTGTTACTTAGTGCTTTTTACATATTCTGTAAACGTGGTGGTTTTGATGATCAAATGGTAAAGTACATCAAAGATACTGGTCTGGATTGAATTGATTGGTTAGTGTAGGGTAATTAATAGGCCTGTGACTAGTGGTTGTGTAAGACTGTATATGCAGTTCCTTAGTGTTAGCTATTATGAATCATGGCAAAAAAAATTGTTTGCTCTCTGTGAGTGTTTGCATCTGCATCCTCATCATGACTGTATGTATGCTGTGGCCACAGTTCAAACTATGATTTAGGCCTTTCTTGACTTTATTGGGGACCGATAGAATACAGTCAGTCGGATAACATCTCACAAAGTTCTACACCGGTAGCCTGTCTAAGTGAAATTAGCTATAAAGGGAACGCTATAAAGAGATCTGCAATTAGGATAGCTAGTCAACATTAATCTGTCAGTGTCACATCATGATTTACATGGCATTTTGAATATGTCCTCTGTAGCTCAGCTGGTAGTGCACGGCGCTTGTAACGCCAAGGTAGTGGGTTCGATCCCCGGGACCACCCATACACAAAAATGTATGCACGCATGACTGTAAGTCGCTTTGGATAAAAGCGTCTGCTAAATAGCATATTATTATTATTATTATGCACGATTGCGTAAGTTAGATGTGAGTACAAGGGCCTGGCCTACACAGCCAGACTGTCAGGGGGAGTTGGGTGTAAATGTAGTCATGTAATTGTAACCTCACTTTGGTGAAGGAGTCAGATAAGACATAGGCTGTATTTTGTCTAGGCTAGAAATCACTGCTGGATGTTTTGCATCAGTCTGTGATGAGGGTGAAAGACGAAAACATAGACCTCAAATCTCTGATTTGAGGTCCACGTAATTCAAACTATTGTGCCTGATCTTACATTGACGACGTTTCCAATGTCCAGTTTTTATGTGAGTAAAGTCATACCAAAAAAATTAAAAATGCACCCGCTGTGATAGAAACAGGAAGTGTCAGTACAATTTTATAAATGTCGACAGACAATTTGTTCGTTCGACATGGTGGGATCTTTTTGTGTCGGTAAACTGAATTATGCGACAAATTGCGGTGGAAGCGATTTCCTGCGCAGTTATTGAAAGAATAACCATGTTGAGGTAAATTTGCAGTCACGCAGTGCTATGTTGTGTGGTCCTCCCACTACGACTTGAAAAAGCATGCCCAGTTTATTAGGCTACAGATGCAATAAGTTATAATGAACTTCACAGGGTGGTGAAAGTGCACGGTGATGAATTTGATGCTCTTTTCCAATAAATATCAAGGGTCTTAATTTGTATGCTAGTGACATGATGATCAGTGATTAGCTGCCAATTAACAAATAAAAATGATCTTGCTCTTATCCATCTCATCATATAACCTAACCTGTCCAGTGTCCACTTTATCAGCGAACTGTTGTCTAGAGAGCATGCGGCTAGAGAGCATGCACGAAAACTAGATTGGACAAGTTTGCCATTTATTGCAACAGTTTTTGTGACAAAACTATCGATATAGTGAAAAATGCAATGGAAACACTCATGTTCGGTACATGAGAACTTCAACGCAAAGGTGTTTTTTATGTGAACTAACTTTACGTCATCACACACAGCCTTGTATCCGCAACAAATCCGTTAGGTGGAAACAAACCTCTAGTGGGAAAAAATAAGAATAAAGGTGGACAAAACTGCCGCTCTGCACTTGAGCAAGGCAGTTAACCCCCAACAACAACTGCTCCCTGGGCGCCGATGACGTCGATTAAGGCAGCCCCCCGCACCTCTCTGATTCATTTACATTACAGTTTAGTCATTTAGCAGACGCTCTTATCCAGAGCAACTTACAGTTAGTGAATACATATTTTTTTTTTTGTATTTTTTTTTTTTTCATACTGGTCCCCCGTGGGAATCGAACCCACAACCCTGGCATTGCAAACGCCATGCTCTATCAACTGAGCTACATCCCTGCCGGCCATTCCCTCCCCTACCCTGGACAACGCTAGGCCAATTGTGCACCGCCCATGAGTCTCCCGGTCGCGGCCGGCTGCGACAGAGCCTGGATTTGAACCAGGATCTCTAGTGGCCTTAGACCACTGCGCCACTCAGGAGACGTAGGGGTTGGGTTCAGAGGGGTTGGGTTAAATGCAGAAGACACATTTCGGTTGAATGCATTCAGTTGTACAACTGACTTGGTATCCCCGTTCCCTCAATTGCCCTATTTCAAGTAGTTGTATTTTATGGACAAGGCTGCACTACATTCACTATCTATTAGATCTTGTGTTGTTAGATCACGTGCAGACAGCCTACCTATTACACCATTTTGTTTTGTCCAGAAGCATTAAAGGAAATGACAGATGGCCTTCTGCTACTGCATTTCTAGTGGAACCAGAGCCGTCCCAGGCAGTGACCTCAATGTCTATCAGCCTTCTCAGAAACACATAGGGATATGTATCTCTTCTCGGTGTTGATTAGTATATAGTTGAATTTATAAGAGGGTATTTTCCCACCTTCTGTCAGACACTGACTGAGGAAATGCCCCTGTTGTTCCATCACATGTCACCTGTTACAGCCAATTCCCAGCACTTAGGCTAAACACTCTCAAATCCTGGGCCACTCACCAAAGCACCACTGTGAGGGTGTTTCCTGCTCCTATTTCATACGAAACACTTGTGTTGCTACCTACGCCACAGCCCTACTCTGATTGGTAACTCACCACTGAGTCCACCCCTCTGGCTATTTTCATCCTGTGAAATCCTCGTTCAGGTCGAAGACACCTGCCTGTGACATCGGTTGTGACTTTTTTGACACTGGCCACAAAACCAAATTATGCCATAGTGACGGGGCCAGCGGTGGCACGGGCACGTACGCAAACAAAATAGATAATTTGAATGTTACACTGCTCCATCTTGAACCAGATACAAGGATAAGTGCGGGCTTTAGGCAAATTCTTATTAACATTTTGTTGAGTTTGTTTTTGCTTGCGGGAGCATAAATCAACTGAGAACCTCTTCCTCATTGTAGTGACATGTCAGGTGAGAAAGTGGCAGCACTGGGCGCATAGTGTTTCTATCTGCAGACTAGCTAACCAGTACCAGCATCATGGAGTAGACTACCTCGTACATTGGAAATAATCAACAAACTAACGAGTGATTAGCCTCTGTCTCTCCACTCATGTTGCACCAGATGCATTTTCTTCATATTATCCATAACTTCTTGCGGTGAGTCTTTTTTTTGGGGGGGTTGGGCTGTGTCTTGTTTCGGTGCATTTGAGAGCACTACTTGTATAAGAGAGGTTTACACAGCAGACTTTTGTATTGGCATCCTAGATATTGTTCTTGATGTTCAAATCAATTCAAGTAGAAAAGGGAGTTGATACGGGCTAATGGGTCACAGCAACATAGCAGCAGAAGTGTGTTTTGTCTACAGGCTCAGACATGCTTATGAAGTGAATCATAGTTCGGGATGTGATTACATAAAGAGCTGTGACAAATAATGTGAAACTCCATGCTTTGTTATGTGGTGAGACAGTCGAAATTATGTTTCTTTCCACTCCTCACTCATCAATTGCAGTATTACATCTAGGCTAGGGTTTCACTTCTGCAGCTGAAATTTGGATATTCAGTTACGGTAACCTGTTCGTATACAGCAACAAGAAGCTGTCTCCCAATTGAAGCCCCAAACTTCCTGTTTTCAGATGAGCGCTTTTTATTGGACACAGGAAGGGTCTTAAAATAGCCACTGTAAGTAACTCATCAGCCTACTGGCATTTAGTGAACACGACTGCTGCTGGGGGATACCCCAACACTCCCAGACCACAGAGTGAAGAAACAGGGGAGTCTCATTGACGTCCTGCTGGTTTTGTCCTTTACTGAAAGGGCAGACAAGTGAATCAAATTCAGAACATCTGCTGCACCATTGCTGCTTTTAGCTGGTCATAGCATAGTTAGGTAGTTAAGCAAATGTGGATGTTCTTTTCTTCCCACAGGATGAATCTGTTTGCCATTTGGGTTTGGTGTATGTAGTTGACTGTTCTCTCTTTCTTTTGTCTTTCAGGTCATACCACATACTGAATGTTCATGATGTCTGAACGTTTAGAAGAAAATTGATGTTCAGAAGAGGTTTTGATTCCAGTGGAATTTGTCAGATCTTTTGCATCACTTTGTTTTGAAAATAAAACACCCTACGTGGCAACGCACCAACACACTGAAGGATCGACCTTTATTTGAAAGGGAAGGCATTTGTCGAAGCCACAGTAGCTTCCCCTAGAGACCTCTGTGGGTTACAATGCCTGTGCAAGCGCCGCAATGGACAAATTCCTGCTGTGTCCCATCTGCACCCAGTTCCCATCAGCCTGGGCTGTGGACACACCGTCTGCAAAATGTGCCTGAACAAGCTGCACCGCAAGGCCTGCCCCTTTGACCAGACAGCCATCGCCACCGACATCGAGCTGCTGCCTCTCAACACTGCCCTACTGCAGCTGGTGGGAGGACAGGTGAGACATGGGCTAGGCTAGGTAGGTGCTACTCAGGTACTAATCAGGTGAGACGCTAGGCTAGGTAGGTGCTACTCAGGTACTAATCAGGTGAGAGGTAGGTACTACTCGGATGAGATGCTAGGCTAGGTACTCACTCAATTTCACATTCATAAGATTATGGATATTGTTACTGTTGGGACAGTACCCCACATTCGCATTGGACAATTACTCCCCCTTATTCTCTCCACTATTCTCCTAATGACAGTTTGTGTATCACTTGGTGAGGTGACTGCAGGTTATGTTTATGTGGCATGGAACAGCACTCTATTTGTATTGCTCATACATGGACTGGTGATGACTGACAAACCAAACATCTGTTTTGGGAATTTG
>NW_025537676.1:0-29462 GCF_020615455.1 Coregonus clupeaformis | reverse complement strand
AAATACAAGACAATGTAGAAATATGAAGATACAATACAAATCAAGGCAGGGGCAAATTGGAAATAAAAAGAAAACAAGCAACATTGATTCTAACAGCGAACACATTGATTCCTTTTATTTATTTGACATATTATCTAATATTTTACCTAATACCCACATTTATCATTCTACATATATTAATTCAATTTAAATTCAAATTAAATAACTATGTATTGATTGCAATAATATTGGTAATCATACATCCCTGTGAGAAAATGTGATGCGTATTTTGAATTTCCAGTTCACGGTAATGCACTCAAGAGTTTAATTGAATTACTTAATTTTTCCAGAAGGAACTTCAGTTGTACAATTTTACAGGGGAGATAGATAGAGACGTTGAGAGTGCATGGCTGTGCTTCCTCGGTCCCCTGTCGATGGGCCACAGGGGGAGGAATGCCCATAGCGAGTACTGAGCCACCCTGTCAGATGTTATTTCCATGATGCCTAAGAATGATTGGGTTCGTAGATCCAGTTGTCCCTCTCTGACAGCAGAGGGGACACATCACCGTGGTTACCACACCTGGGACATGACGTATGGGCAGGATGGGAAATGTAGTCAGGACAAGGTCATACCAGAGGTCGTCGACTCGTCTCGATACAGTGCATTCGGAAAGTATTCAGACCCCTTCCCTTTTTCCACATTTTGTTACGTTACATCCTTATTCTAAAATTGATTAAATAAAACATGTTCCTCATCAATCTACACACAATACCACATAATGACAAAGCAAAAACAGGTTTTTAGACATTTTTGCAAATGTATTAAAAATTAAAAACAGAAATACCTTATTTATATAAGTATTCAGACCCTTTGCTATGAGACTCGAAATTTAGCTCAAGTTCATCCTGTTTCTATTGATCATCCATGAGATGTTCCTACAACTTGTTTGAAGTCTACCTGTGGTAAATTAAATTGTTTGGACATGATTTGGAAAGGCACACACCTGTCTATATAAGGTCCCACAGTTGACAGTGTATGTCAGAGCAAAAACCAAGCCATGAGGTCGAAGGAATTGTCCGTAGGGCTCCAAAACAGGCACAGATCTGGGGAAGGGTACCAAAAAATGTAGAGGGAAAGATGAACGGAGCAAAGTACAGAGAGATCCTTAATGAAAACCTGCTCCAGAGCGCTCAGGACCTCAGGCTGGGGCGAAGGTTCACCTTCCAACAGGACAACGACCCTAAGCACACAGCCAAGCAATCCCAGATGTAAAATAGTAAATAATGCTTACTTCTCAGAAAGTATTGAGCTTTTAAGAGGAGTAAAACAAGGCTGTCCGTTGTCTCCATATCTATTTATTATGGCCATTGAAATGCTAGATATTAAAATCAGATCCAACAAGAACATCAAGGGGTTAGAAATCCAGGGGATAAAAACAAAAGTGTCAATGTATGCCGATGACTCAAGTTTTTTCTTATGTCCGCCATCTGGATCCCTGCACAGTCTCATTGAAGATCTTGATCACTTTTCTAGCCTCTCTGGACTAAAACCTAATTATGGCAAGTGTACCATATTACGTATTGGATCGTTAAAAGACACAGTGTTCACACTACCTTGTAGTTTACCAATAAAATGGGCGGATGGTGAAGTAGACATACTTGGTATTCACATCTTAAAAAATATAAATGAACTTACCACAATCAATTTCAATAGAAAGTTTGCAAACATAGATAAGATTCTGCAACTATGGAGAGGTAAATGTTTGTCTATTTATGGAAAAATCACATTGATTAACTCTTTGGTCCTATCACAGTTTACTTACTTACTAATGGCACTGCCTACTCCAGACGACTTGTTTAAAAAAATCATATGAGTAAAAAATATTTCGTTTTATTTGGAATGCTTAGCCAGACAAAATTAAATATCCCTATTTATATAATGAATACATAGTTTGGGGGGCTAAAATTATTAAATATTAAAGCTTTCAACCTCTCACTAAAAGCTTCACTCATACATAAATTATACTTAAACCCAAAATGGTTCTCCAGAAGATTATTAAGAAAGGCTCATCCGTTGTTCAAAAATGGCCTTTTTGCCTTCATACAGATTACAACTTCTAATTTCTGACTAATTGAAAATGAAATTTTGTTTTAAATATCGCCCTTTCTTAAACAAGCCATACAAAGCTGGTTACAATTTCAGTTTTATCCTCCAGAAAAGATAGAACAAATATTACAACAAATGTTATGGTTAAACTCAAATATACTGCTAAATAAAAACCATTCTTTATGGAAGAAATGTTTAAAAATTGTATTATATTTATTAATGATATTATTAATAGAAACAGAGGAATTATGTCACATATGCAGCTATCGAAAATATCTGGGAATGTCTGCTCAATCCAAACTTACAACCAACTGATTGCAGCATTACCACAAAAATGGAGGAGGCAAGTGGAAAAGGGAGAAGGTAGGGAACTTGTTTGCCTGCCATATATTAAAGATACAAATTGTCTGAAAGGAATAGGCATAAATAGACAAATAAACCAGTTTCATTTGAGGACAGAAATGTTGACAGCTGCACCATACAGGTTGCAAACTAAATGGGAAGAGATTTTCGATGTACCGATTCCATGGCACATGGTTTATGAACTGGTACAAAAAACAACACTTGATTCAACACTTTGAGTTTTTCAATTTAAATGATTATACAAAATTCTTGCCACCAACAGAATGCTATATACAGTGGGGAGAACAAGTATTTGATACACTGCTGATTTTGCAGGTTTTCCTACTTACAAAGCATGTAGAGGTCTGTAATTTTTATCATATGTACACTTCAACTGTGAGAGACGGAATCTAAAACAAAATCCAGAAAATCACATTGTATGATTTTTAAGTAATTCATTTGCATTTTATTGCATGACATAAGTATTTGATACATCAGAAAAGCAGAACTTAATATTTGGTACAGAAGCCTTTGTTTGCAATTACAGAGATCATACGTTTCCTGTAGGTCTTGACCAGGTTTGCACACACTGCAGCAGGGATTTTGGCCCACTCCTCCATACAGACCTTCTCCAGATCCTTCAGGGTTTCGGGGGCTGTCGCTGGGCAATACGGACTTTCAGCTCCCTCCAAAGATTTTCTATTGGGTTCAGGTCTGGAGACTGGCTAGGCCACTCCAGGACCTTGAGATGCTTCTTACGGAGGCACTCCTTAGTTGCCC
The DNA here is from genome assembly GCF_020615455.1 of Coregonus clupeaformis. Taxonomy (NCBI): domain Eukaryota; kingdom Metazoa; phylum Chordata; class Actinopteri; order Salmoniformes; family Salmonidae; genus Coregonus; species Coregonus clupeaformis. Next base: position 26,254 of record NW_025537676.1, on the reverse strand, counting down.
TGGCTGTGTGTTTCGGGTCGTTGTCATGCTGGAAGACCCAGCCACGACCCATCTTCAATGCTCTTACTGAGGGAAGGAGGTTGTTGGCCAAGATCTCGCGATACATGGCCCCATCCATCCTCCCTCAATACGGTGCAGTCGTCCTGTCCCCTTTGCAGAAAAGCATCCCCAAAGAATGATGTTTCCACCTCCATGCTTCACGGTTGGGATGGTGTTCTTGGGGTTGTACTCATCCTTCTTCTTCCTCCAAACACGGCGAGTGGAGTTTAGACCAAAAAGCTATATTTTTGTCTCATCAGACCACATGACCTTCTCCCATTCCTCCTCTGGATCATCCAGATGGTCATTGGCAAACTTCAGACGGGCCTGGACATGCGCTGGCTTGAGCAGGGGGACTTTGCGTGCGCTGCAGGATTTTAATCCATGATGGCGTAGTGTGTTACTGATGGTTTTCTTTGAGACTGTGGTCCCAGCTCTCTTCAGGTCATTGACCAGGTCCTGCCATGTAGTTTTGGGCTGAACCCTCACCTTCCTCATGATCATTGATGCCCCACGAGGTGAGATCTTGCATGGAGCCCCAGACCGAGGGTGATTGACCGTCATCTTGAACTTCTTCCATTTTCTAATAATTGCGCCAACAGTTGTTGCCTTCTCACCAAGCTGCTTGCCTATTGTCCTGTAGCCCATCCCAGCCTTGTGCAGGTCTACAATTTTATCCCTGATGTCCTTACACATCTCTCTGGTCTTGGCCATTGTGGAGAGGTTGGAGTCTGTTTGATTGAGTGTGTGGACAGGTGTCTTTTATACAGGTAACGAGTTCAAACAGGTGCAGTTAATACAGGTAATGAGTGGAGAACAGGAGGGCTTCTTAAAGAAAAACGAACAGGTCTGTGAGAGCCGGAATTCTTACTGGTTGGTAGGTGATCAAATACTTATGTCATGCAATAAAATGCAAATTAATTACTTAAAAATCATACAATGTGATTTTCTGGATTTTTGTTTTAGATTCCGTCTCTCACAGTTGAAGTGTACCTCTACATGCTTTGTAAGTAGGAAAACCTGCAAAATTGGCAGTGTATCAAATACTTGTTCTCCCCACTGTATATGGGGCATACAACAATCTCAGCTCTGTAGATTTTGCTGTGAAGAGACAGAATGACTAGATCATTTATTCTGGTATTGCCCCTATGTAGCTTGTTTCTGGTCACAGGTTCAGGAATGGTTAAAAATCACAACATTCACTTAAAATTAACCTTACAAATAGCAGTGTTGGGCGATTTGGAAAGCCATAGTCAGTCAATAAATAATATAATAATACTTGTAGGAAAGGTTTTCATCTTTAGCTCACAATCTGTGGATTATGATTAGAAAGGTTTGAAATGTATGTAAAATATCACAGAACAATTGAAAAATATATGGCACATGGAAACCAAATGAGGGTGGTCTATGGTGATAGGTGGGATGGGCTGAGAGTGGCTGAGGGGTGGGATTAAAGAGCTTATGTTTGGTAATGTATTATTGTTATGTGACTGCTTTATATAAAAGTACCAGGTATGTAAAATGTGTATGCAAAATGTATATGTAAAAAGTATGTATATGTAGCAGAAAAGCTGTAAAAATAATAATAATTATAATTATATATATATATATATATATATATATATATATATATATATATATATATATATATATATATTTTTTTTTGTCCTCTGAAGAGGATGGGTTAATAAAAAATTACAATAATAAAAATTAAAATAAAAGACAATGGCTGAATGTCCCAGCCAGAGCCGGACTTAAACCCGATCGAACATCTCTGGAGAGACTTGAAATAGCTGTGCTGCGACGCTCCCCATCCAACCTGACAGAGCTTGAGAGGATCTGCAGAGAAGAATGGGTGAAACTCCACAAATACAGGTGTGCCAAGCTTGTAGCGCCATACCAAGAAGACTCGAGGCTGTAATCGCTGCCAAAGGTGCTTCAACAAAGTACTGCGTAAAGGGTCTGAATACTTATGTAAATGTGATATTTCCGTTTTTATTTTTAATACATTTGCAAACATTTCAAAAAACCTGTTTTTGCTTTGTCATTATGGGGTATTGTGTGTAGATTATTGGTAAATTTTTTGGGGAAGCCTGGCTTCCCTTGGTATCCATGAGTACACGCCACTGAGCCTAAATATAGACAATCCAAACTCCAATACATCACACACCACAAGCACACGTCCAGTCCAGACAGGACAATGAAGAGTGTTAGCTCTCTATTTTCAAGTCTGCTCAATGTCTGCAGTGCCAGGCACTCAGTATCATTGGTCAGTGTAAATGGATAAACTTGTTAGTGGGAAGGCTTTGGATTGGGGCAGGGATGAGGTTCTCACAACGTTCTCATCACATTCCCTCAGCGTTTTTGCAGTGTCCCTCAGTGTGCCCCTCTCTAACAGAGAGGTGGGCTTTACAATCACCCTGCCATTGCCAATCTTCATGATTGATCACTCCCTTCTTCACTGTGGAGAGAGAGAAACAGACTGCTGGATAATAAAGGAGAGAAAAACAAGAGCGTGGAGGATCCCTCAAGGTCAGTGTGATGTCCAGGCTTTTGTTTTCACCACTCAGATCAGTGGTCCAGGCGAACAACGAGGGGGACAGGCAGAATACACTCTTAGAAACAAAGGTGCTATCTAGAACCTAAAAGAGTTATTCGGCTGTCCCCATAGGACAACCCCTTTGAAGAACCCTTTCTGGTTCCAGGTAGAACCATTTTGGATTCCATGAAGAACCCTTTCTACAGAGTGGCAGGAACAGATGTTCTAACACAATGAACATGGATCTCTCTTCTTCGTGTCGGAGTCAAAAGTGTGGCTTCCTCTGACCAGAAATCAACTGGGAGCCACAGCGCATTCCAATGACTATACATAACAGATATGTAAAGTACATGTAAACACATTAAACCAAGTTATGTAGGGAGTTACTTTCATGTTCACATTTATAAATGTGGTTACATTTACAATGTAAGAGAATTGCCATGCAAACCCACAGCATCATATTATCAACAAGCACTCATAGGCTATGGCATACGGGCAGAGTTTTCTTTTCACTCTCTCTCCATGCTTCCCCCTCTCCTTTGTGTTCATTTGGCTGTGAGGCTCCTCTCTCTCTCTCCACCAGCTCGGGTTATAACGGGCTGGATTCCACAGACAGAGCCATTATGTTTGTCACACTGAATCACAAACATAAATTCTCTCAACTTCCTGTCATTGTCAGTGTATGAAAGCGTCGTTATTAATACCCATCATGGGTCATTCACTGCCAAGGACAAACATTTAACATTCAGGTGACTCTCCCTGTGAGCAGGAGTGACTAAGCAGAGAATTGTAATTGGCTTTTTCTCAATTAGATTTGCTCACCTATGTCATCTCTCCTCCTTCCTCTCTGGCCTCCTTTTGAAAAAGGTCAAAGGTAATTGGGGAGAGGCGGCAAGGAGTGGACAAACATGTGCTTGTATGAAATGAGACTCTCATCCAATCGCGCTTTATCAGGCAAATTAAGTGTACAGGATGGAATTCCAATGTAAATGTATAAAGTGATAAAAACAAATGTAGCTAGTTGTTAAGACATTTTATAGATAAAAGGATAAGTAACATATAGTTTTTAAATGTTTTCCTCTTTCCAGAAAACAATAACTGATTCAAAGGGGGTGTGGCAGATTTCAAAACTCTTCCGCAAGGACTCATGTAGGATGTTCCGTGATTCATCCAATGGCATTGAGGAGTATACCACCTAAGTCACCGGCTTCATCAATAAGTGCATCGACGACGTCGTCCCCACAGTGAGCGTACGTACATATCCCAACCAGAAGCCATGGATTACAGGCAACATCCACACCGAGGCTAAAGGCAGAAGTTCCGGTTTTAAGGAGGCGGGACACTAATCCGACGCTTATAAGAAATCCTGCTATGCCCTCAGACGAACCATCAAACAGGCAAAGTGTCAATACAGGACTAAGATTGAATCCTACTACCCCGGCTCTGATGCTCGTCGGATGTGGCAGAGCTTGCAAACTATTACAGACTACAAAGGGAAACCCAGCTACGAGCTTCCCAGTGACGCAAGCCTACCAGACTAACTAAATGTATTTTATGCTCGCTTCGAGGCAAGCAACACTGAAGGATGCATGAGAGCACCAGCTGTTCCAGACGACTGTGTGATCACGCTTTCTGTAGCCGATGTGAGTAAGACCAGTAAACAGGTCAACATTCACAAGGCCGCAGGGCCAGACGGATTACCAAGGCGTGTACTCAGAGCATGCACGGACCAACTGGCAAGTGTCTTCACTGACATTTTCAACCTCTCCCTGACCGAGTCTGTAATACCCCCATATTCCCTGAGCCCAAGAATGAGAAGGTAACCTGCCTAAATGACTACCAACCCTTAGCACTCACGTCGGTAGCCATGAAGTGCTTTAAAAGGCTGGTCATGGCTCACATCAACACAATCATTCCGAAAACCCTAGACACACTCCAATTCGCATACCGCCCCAACAGATCCACAGATGACGCAATCTCAATCGCACTCCACACTGCCCTTTCCCACCTGGACAAAAGGAACACCTATGTGAAAATGCTGTTAATTGACTATAGCTTAGCGTTCAACACCATAGTGCCCACAAAACTCATCACTAAGCTAAGGACCCTGGGACTAAACACCTCCCTCTACAACTGGATCCTTGACTTCCTGACGGGCTGCCCCCAGGTGGTAAGGGTAGGCAACAACACATCTGCCACGCTGATCCTCAACACCGGGGCCCCTCAGTGGTGCGTTCTTAGTTCCCTTCTGTACTCCCTGTTCACCCACTGCGTGGCCAAGCACGACTCCAACACCATCATTAAGTTTGCTGACGACACAACAGTGGTAGGCCTGATCACCAACAATGATGAGACAGCCTATAGGGAGGAGGTCAGAGACCTGGTAATGTGAGCAAGACAAAGGAGATGATCGTGGACTACAGGAAAAGGAGGGCCGAACAGGCCCTGCATTAACATCGACAGGGCTGTAGTGGAGCCGGTCGAGAGTTTCAAGTTCCTTGGTGTCCACATCACCAACAAACTATCATGGTCCAAACACACCAAGACAGTCGTGAAGAGGGCACAACAACACCTGTTCCCCTCAGGAGACTGAAAATATTTGGCATGGGTCCCCAGATCCTGAAAAAGTTATTCAGCTGCACCATCGAGAGCATCCTGACCGGTTGCATCATCACCTGGTATGGCAACTGCTCTGCATCCAACCGTAAGGCGCTACAGAGGCTAGTGTGTACGGCCCAATACATCAATGGGGCCAAGCTTCCTGCCATCCAGGACCTATATGCTAGGCGGTGTCAGAGGAAGGCACAAAATATTGTCAAAGACTCCAGTCACCCAAGTCATAGACTGTTCTCTCTGCTACCACACGGCAAGCGGTACCGGAGCGCCAAGTCTAGGTCCAAAAGGCTCCTTAACAGCTTCTACCCCCAAGACATAAGACTGCTGAACAATTAATCAAATGGCCACCTGGACTATTTACATTGACCGTCCCCCACCCCCTTTGTTTTTACACTGCTGCTACTCACTGTTTATTATCTATGCATAGTCATTTTACCCCTACCTACATGTACAAATTACCTCGACTAGCCTGTCTACCCGCACATTGACTCGGTACCGGTACCCCCTGTGTATAGCCTCGTTAATGTTATGTACATTTATTGTGTTACTTTTTATTTAATTTTTCACTTTAGATTATTTAGCAAATATTTTCTTAACTCTATTTCTTGAACTGCATTGTTGGTTAAGGGCTTGTAAGTAAGCATTTCACGGTATGGTCTACACCTGTTGTATTCGGCACATGTGACAAATAACATTTGATTTGATTTGATATACTTGACCTTCCTCGCCAAAAGGAGGCTATCGAGGAGGTGAGGACCAACAACTCATTGCAAGATTCAGAAAGTTGAGATTGCCTCTCTATGCAGAGGAACTGATCTCAATTGACCATATCTTATTTTAGCAGCAATGGCAGCCTGTTGACAACTTGCAGATTATCGCTTCCGTAGCAACTATGGCAAAAATTCACAACTCGTTGCTGTCCTCTACTGGTCGATTTATTTACCTTTTTCACACAACAAAACAAACTCAAGATATTGTATCTGTGTGTATGTGTGTGTGTGTGTGTGTGTGTGTGTGTGTGTGTGTGTGTGTGTGTGTAGGTTTATGCATTCTGGAGTGCATACATAAGTGTGTGCACCAGAAGTGCTTAGTTCCTGTCCAGTGAAGGATATAGAGGAACTGTGTGACCTCAGGGTGAGGGAAAGGGAAAGGGTCTCATCAAAACAAAGGGTATTTTTAGTGCTCCAGTTCAAGCACAGCATGAAACAGAGAGAGAGACTAATGACTCACAGTGAATTGTACCCCTACTGAAAAGTTTAATTAAATAAAAAGTCACATTATATTTTGAGAAATGTAGGGTGGTAAATTCAAAATACATTGAAATATATTTGCAATATGTTCATGAAATACTGTATATATTTTTTGTAATTAAATATACACTACCGTTCAAAAGTTTGGGGTCACTTAGAAATGTCCTTGTTTTCGTAAGAAAAGCATTTTTTTCCCATTAAAATAACATCAAATTGATCAGAAATACAGTGTAGACATTGTTAATGTTGTAAATGGCTATTGTAGCTGGAAACGGTTGATTTTTAATGGAATATCTACATAGGCGTACAGAGGCCCATTATCAGCAACCATCAGTCCTGTGTTCCAATGGCACGTTGTGTTTGCTAATCCAAGTTTATCATTTAAAAAGGCTAATTGATCATTTGCAATTGTGTTAGTACAGCTGGAAACTGTTGTGCTGATTAAAGAAGCAATAAAACTGGCCTTCTTGAGACTAGTTGAGAATCTGGAGCATCAGCAATTGTGGGTTCGATTACAGGCTCAAATTGGCCAGAAACAAAAAACTTTCTTCGGAAACTCGTCAGTCTATTCTTGTTCTGAGAAATGAAGGCTATTCCATGCGAGAAATTGCCAAGAAACTGAATATCTCGTACAACGCTGTGTACTACTCCCTTCACAGAACAGCGCAAACTTGCTCTAACCAGAATAGAAAGAGGAGTGGGAGGCCCCGGTGCACAACTGAGCAAGAGGACAAATACATTAGAGTGTCTAGTTTGAGAAACAGGCGCCTCACAGGTCCTCAACTAGCAGCTTAATTAAATAGTACCCACAAAACACCAGTCTCAACGTCAACGGGATGCTGACCTTCTAGGCAGAGTTGCAAAAAAAAAGCCATATCTTAGACTGGCCAATAAAAATAAAAGATTAAGATGGGCAGTCTGAGATATGGCTTTTTCTTTGCAACTTTACATAAGTATTCAGACGCTTTACTCAGTACTTTGTTGAAGCCCCTTTGGCAGCGATTACAGCCTCGAGTCTTTTTGGGTATGACGCTACAAGCTTGGCACACTTGCATTTGGGGAGTTTCTCCCATTCTTCTCTGCAGATCCTCTCAAGCTCTCTCAGGTTGGATGGGGAGCGTCGCTGCACAGCTATTTTCAGGTCTCTCCAGAGATGTTCGATCGGGTTCAAGTCGGGACTCTGGATGGGCCACTAAAGGACATTCAGAGACTTGTCCCAAAGCCACTCCTGCGTTGTCTTGGCTGTGTGCTTAGGGTCGTTGTCCTGTTGGAAGGTGAACCTTCGCCACAGTCTGAGGTCCTGAGCGCTCTGGAGCAGGTTTTCATCAAGGATCTCTATGTACTTTGCTCCGTTCATCTTTCCCTCAATCCTGGCTAGTCTGCCAGTCCCTGCCGCTGAAAAACATCCCCACAGCAGGATGCTGCCATCACCATGCTTCACCGTATGAATGGTGCCAGGTTTCCTCCAGGCTTGACGCTTGGCATTCAGGCCAAAGAGTTCAATCTTGGTTTCATCAGAACAGAGAATCTTGTTTCTCATGGTCTGAGAGTCCTTTAGGTGCCTTTTGACAAACTCCAATCGGGCTGTCATGTGCCTTTTAGTGAGGAGTGGCTTCCGTCTGGCCACTCTACCATAAAGGCCTGATTGGGGGAGTGCTGCAGAGATGGTTGTCCTTCTGGAAGGTTCTCCCATCTCCACAGAGGGACTCTGGAGCTCTGTCAGAGTGACCATCGGTGGTTCCAAACTTCTTCCATTTAAGAATGATGGAGGCCACTGTGTTCTTGGGGACCTTCAATGCTGCAGAAATGTTTTGAAACCCTTCCCCAGATCTGTGCCTCGACACAATCCTGTCTCTGAGATCTACAGACAATTCCTTCGACCTCATGGCTTGGTTTTTGCTCTGACATTGTTAAGTGAATTATTAAACAAACTATTTCAGTGTCTCTGTGCATCTCCCAAAAGGTTGTAAGTCTTTTGGGATTTAAGTAACGGACAGAGTACCGATCTGCATAGTCAGAGATCTTTATTCATTGAGAATTCTGCCATCACAATTTCAGAGTCCATCTTTTATACTCATACGTCATACAAAAAATCCTGTATTTTTCCACTATACACATCTTGTAAGCACACACACACTTCGGTTCAGCTCATGTTTTCCTCTGCTCTCCTGACCATTAGGGCACACACTATCTTTTCCTACTCCTTGCTCGACCAGGTGCAGTTATCGCATCCTCCCTAAATTGGGAGGCCCCTTTATCTTGGTTTCTCAGTTGTCTGTAGACAGTTCTCCTTGTCCTTTGTCTGGCCTAACTCTTACTCACATTGCTGAATAGTAGCTCAATGTCATAGTCTTTACTGGTCCTACACTCACACATATTTCACACAGTTTCAGGGTGTAACAATTAGTCATTAATAATTAATCTATCAGACATGCAACTGTGGGACCTTATATAGACAGGTGTGTGACTTTCCAAATCATGTCCAATCAATTGAATATACCACAGGTGGACTCCAATCAAGTTGTAGAAACATCTCCAAGGATGATCAATGGAAACAGGATGCACCTAAGCTCAATTTCGAGTCTCATAGCAAAGGGTCTGGAATACTTATGTAAATAAGGTATTTCTGTTTTTTATTTTTAATACATTTGCTAAAATGTCTAAAACCTCCTTTCGCTTTGTCATTATGGGGTATTGTCTGTAGATTGATGAGGGGAAAAAACTATTTAATCCATTTTAGAATAAGGCTGTAACGTAACTAAATGTGGAAAAAGGGAAAGGGTCTGAATACTTTCCGAATGCACTGTATGTAAAATCTAATTTCATGGTATCCCAATCTTTAAATATTTATGTTCCCAAGAAATTAGAGCTCCTGGTTGTAGATGTGTCCATAAACCAGAATACACATTTATTTGTTGCTGGGCTTTACTGCCCCCCTGCTGCAATGGCGGATGCTATCTGACTCAATTGATCTCAAAACCTACCAGACTAAATGTGAAAAACTCTGTTAACTCTTCATTGATTGATTTCATTCTTACTAATAACCCCCATAAATATTTGTCTAGTGGAGTATTTGCATTTGATCTCAGTGATCAATGTCCCATAGTATGTATTAGAGATACGAAACAGCAAAATACTAATTTTTGTTTAATTAAGAAGAGAAATTTTTAAAAGTTTTCTGCTCAATGGTTTTTACATGACATGTTCTACTCTGATTTAGCCACTGTCTCCTGTATTCCTGACCCTGATTTGACTCTAGAAAATGTATCCTCCATATTTATTTCTCTGCCAGATAAACACGCCCCATTTAAACAATTCAGAGTCAAAGATAATTATCTGAGCTCATTCAGAGGAGGCATGGGCCAAAGCAAAGAACACTGACTCTGTAGTGGACTGGCAATACTTCAGACAATTGAGAAACAGATGTACTATCTTGATTAAGAAAGCTAAATCAAGCTACTTTTTAATCTCTGACTCTGCTAGTAATCCTTCAAATTTTTGAAAAACTGTAAACGCACCGAAGCGTACAGATTCCTATTTTCCCTGCCTAAGCAAGTTCTGTCTGACTCTGACATCATAACAGAGAAGAATGGGATAAGTGATGCTTTTAATCATCATTTCATCTCAGCAGGCTTTTTATTTGAGATAAACTGTGGTTTAATTGACCCTGGTCAGTCAATCGACTGCTCTTCCCTCTGTCATTCTCTAGCTGACTCGACGGTTAATCCATCAACTTGTAGTGAATCTTTATTTTCATTTCAACAATTTACTATCTGTGATGTGCTACATGCCTTGCTTAAGATTGATGTAAAAACAAATCCACTGGAGCTGATATGCTTGATCCATTTTTGATGCAGCTCTTTGCCTCCCCGATTGCTGAATCATTAACAATATTTTTAATCTGACGATTATATCTGGTACTATCCTCAAGGTTTGGAAGGTGGCCCATGTACTCCCCCTTCACAAAGGTGGTGACCCTTGTGACCTAAATAATGATCGGCCTATTTCCAAACTTTCTTGCCTAGCTAAAATATTAGAATCCTTGTTTAATTCTCAGCTAAGATCTTTCTTATTTTTGAAATGTATTCTAAATGTACATCAGTTGGGTTTTAGACCAGGTCATAGCACTATCTCTGCTGCATCCCTGGTTATAAATGATGTGGTTAACTGGCAACATTGTGCTGCCCTCTTCACTGACCTGTCAAAGGCGTTTGATACTGTTGATCACTCACTGCTAATTCAGAGGCTTTCCTCAATTGTTCTAGACTAGGCTGCATGTAACTGGTTAAAAAATTATTTGACAGACAGAACTCAATGTATAGCTACTGATGGTATTAAATCAGGTTTCCTGGTTATTACGAAAGGTTGATTCTGGGTCCTGTACTTTTTACAGTTTACATTAACAGTATCGACTTGTCTGTAAAAAAAAATTACGATGATACTGTTGTGTATGCTATTGCCCCCACGGTTGACCAGGCTCTATCTGAACTACAGTCTGCCTTCATTGTATTACAGTAAAACGTTATTGACCTGAAATTAGTACAGAGTGCAGGTAAAGCTAAGTATGTGTTGTTCTCTAGTGCGCATAAAAATAAGTCTGATGACTTAAGCATATGTACTTTGGATGGTGTCCATATTGATTCTGTCTATGATTACAAATATCTGGGCATCTGGATAGATGAAAAGCTGTCTTTTAAACAGCATATTGATGAGTTAGTTAAGAAGCTGAGAATAAAAATGGGCTTCTTCTATAGAAATAGGTCCTGCCTCTTGCTAAATAGTAAAAAGCAGATTATTCAGTCGACTATTGGTCCTAGACAATGGCGACATCATCTATATGAACACAGCTACCACTTCATTAAAGCCGTTAGATGCAGTTTATCATAGCGCACTGCGCTTTATTACGGGCAATAATTTTAGTACTCATCACTGTATTCTCTACCAGAGAGTTGGTTACCACACCCGGTCTCAGGGATGGCTAATTCAGGAAATTATTTTGGTCTCTACTGAGTTAGTGTAATGACGCTCCAGGAGAGTGAGGATCCATTTGCAGTTTTATTACAATCTGGGTCGTACAAACAGGGTCAATCGCCAGCAGACACAACAGTAGGGATAAGGCAACTCGTAATCCAGGTACAGGCATAAGGTCAGGGCAGGCAGCAAGCTTACCAAAATCAGTCCAGTAAAGAATATAGTCCAGGGCAGGCAGCAAAGAATCAAGGAGGGAAAAAACAGTCCAGAGTAAATCCACGGGCAGACAGACACAGGCGAAAACGCACAGAAATGATCACCAGGGTAAACAAGACTTCGCAAGGAGAGAGTTTGAGAGCACCTAAATAGTCTACTGATGGGAGTCAGGTGCAACGGTAATCAGAGCCAGGTATGTGGGAAATGTAGTTCAGGGGTTTAATACTCAGGAGAGGGTTCCCTCTGGTGGTGAGCAGGAGGAACAGCGGGAGTCTCGTTTGTGACAGAGCCCCCCTGCGAGCGGCTCTGACGCGAAGAGGCGAACGACGCCGGGGTCTTCCTCGAGGTCGGGGGCCCGGTTTCTCCGGGTGCGTCCTAGGAACTCAGTCATGAGTGCGGGGTCGAGTATGTCCTCTGTATTAACCCAGGATCGCTCCTCCGGTCCGTACCCCTCCCAATCCACCAGATATTGGAGGAGCCTGCCCCGCGTCTGGAATCGAGTAGATCTCGAACCTGATATGCCTCCTCGCCGTCCACCAAGATGGGTGGGGGGCCCTGATCACTGGTCTGCTCCTCCTCCTCCGCTCTCGGACCACCAGCGGGTTTGAGAAGTGATACATGAAAAGTGGGAGAGATACGATAATTAGAGGGTAATGCCAAACGGAAGGAAACTGGTGTAATCTGTTTAACAATTTGGAAGGGACCTACATACCTGGGACTGAGTTTCTTGCAAGGAAGTCTGAGGCGTAGGTCTCGAGTGGATAGCCAGACCCATTGACCTGGAGTATATTCGGGATTGGGGCGACGGTGACGATTGGCCTGCAACTTCTGTCTCCTGACAGCACGTAGCAAGTGGGTGTGAGCCTGACTCCAGATGTCCTCGCTTCTCTGGAGCCAGTCGTTGACAGAGGGTACCTCGGTGGGTTCCCCCTGACCATGGAAATAGGGGAGGTTGGAAGCCCATTACACATTGGAATGGAGTTAGACCGGTGGAGGGTTTCTGGAGTGAGTTCTGTGCATACTCCGCCCACATGAGGAATCGACTCCAGTCTGCTTGGTTCTGATGACAGTAGGCTCTGAGAAACCGGGTGATCTCCTGATTGAGGCGTTCTGTCTGACCATTAGATTGTGGGTGATATCCTGAAGTGAGGCTAATGTTGATGTTGAGTTGTTGGAAGAATGCTGACCATACTCTGGATGTGAATTGGGGCCCCCGGTCCGACACGATGTCCTCAGGCAGGCCATAGAAGCGAAACACAAGGTTGCACATGAGTTCGGCTGTTTCCAATGCTGTGGGCAGTTTGGGAAGTGGAATCAACTCGGCAGGCCTTGGAGAAGCGATCTATGACAGTGAGTATTGTGGTGTTCCCATTGGACTTGGGAAGATCGGTAATAAAGTCTATGGCAAGATGGGACCATGGTCGGTGGGGAACTGGCAGTGGTTGCAGTAGGCCCGATGGTAGTTGTCTGAGATGTTTGCTTGTGTTACAGGTGGTGCATTCGTTAATGAATTTTATTGTGTCTGCCCGCAAGGTTGGCCACCAAAAGCTGTTCTGAAGCAGGTGAACAGTGGCAGCGATTCCAGGATGACCGGAGCTGAGTACGGATGAACTTGCATGTAGCACTTTCTGACAGAGATCCTGAGGTACAAAAGTTTTGTTAGGGGGGCATTCGGGAGGAGGGGTCTTTTTGTGAATTGGCCTGGGTGAGCTCTGTCATGATGTCCCACTGAATAGGGGCCACGATTAATGACTCAGGAAGCAGGGTTTCCTTGGATTCAGTGGGAACTACACCGTCGTGTTGGCGTGATAATGCGTCTGCTTTGGTGTTCTTTGAACCGGGACGATAGGTAACGGTGAAGTCAAATCGTGTAAAGAAGAGAGCCCACCTCGCTTGTCTGGGATTCAGTCTCTTGGCAGATCGCAAGTATTCCAGATTCTTGTGGTCAGTTAGAATCACAAACGGGTGTTTAGCTCCCTCCAGCCAATGACAGCCACTCCTCCATAGCTGCTTTCATGGCCAACAGTTCTCGGTTCCCGACGTCGTAGTTCTGTTCGGCTGGACTAAGTTTGCGGGAGTAATAGGCGCACGGATAGAGCTTGAGTGGGGATCCGTGCCGCTGTGAGAGGATGGCTCCAATGCCCGATTAGGAAGCGTCCACCTCAACTGTAAACGGGATTTCAGGATTAGGGTGGTGGAGGATGGGGGCAGATGTGAAACGTGACTTGAGTTCTGCGAAAGCCTCCTGTGCTGTAGTTGACCAGGTGAGGTGTGGTGCATTTCTCTTAGTCATAGAGGTTAAGGAGAGGCTACCGAGCTGAAATTCCTGATGAAGCGTCGGTAGAAGTTCGCAAATCCCAAGAAGCGTTGTAACTCCTTTAAGGTTACTGGCAGTGGCCAGTCTAGAACGGCCTTGACCTTCTTCTCGTCCATGGCGACTCCCTCCTGGTTGATGATGTAGCCCAAGAAAGACGTGGAAGTCTGGTGAAATTCGCACTTCTCTGCTTTGGCGTATAATTGGTGATCAATGAGTCGTTGTAATACTGTTCTCACGTGTTGCACGTGTTCCTCATAGGTGTTGGAATAGAGCGAGAATGTCATCGATGTAAACAATTACCCAACGATTAAGCATGTCCCGAAAGACGTCATTGATAAGCGACTGAAATACGGACGGACTATTGGACAGCCCGAAAGGCATCACCAAATACTCATAGTGCCCAGTGCTGGTAGAAAGGCTGTCTTCCATTCATCACCGTCCCGGATGCGAATGAGATTGTAGGCGCTGCGGAGGTCCAGTTTGGAGAAGTACTTGGCTTTGCTGGAGTTGTTCTAGGGCAGCTGGTACCAGCGGTAAAGGATATCGAAACTTGACGGTGATGTCGTTGAGACCCCGGTAGTCGATACAAGGGCGTAGGCCACCGTCTTTTTTCTTAACAAAGAAGAAGCCAGAGGCTGCAGGTGATGTCGACGTTCTAATGAACCCTTCGAAAGTTCCTCCTCGATGTAGTTGTTCATGGCTTCTGATTCGGGTTGTGATAGGGGAAGATTCGGCCCTTAGGTGGTGTTGTGCCTGGTAATAGTTCGATGGAACAGTCGCTTGATCGGGTGGGGGAGTTCCATCGCCTTGGTCTTGCTAAAAGCTTCGATGAGGTCAGAGTATTCAATGGGAAGAGTGGGGAAAAGGACCGGCTCGTCCTTTAGCGTGACGGTCTGAATGGAGAGTGAAGGGCTGCCAGTTAAGCAGTTGGAGTGACATGAGCGGGTCCCATTTGATGATACGACCCTCCTCCATGAGATGAGGGGATTATGTTGACGTAGGCCAGGGGGAGTCCAAGAATAACCGGGTTATGAGGTGATGAGATGACGAGAAACAGTTACCTCAGTGTGAAGGTACCGGTCTGTAGTTGAAGGTCCACGGTGGTGTGCAGGACCCTCCCATCGCCGAGAGGCCGTCCATCTAGCGCCTCCACTGCCAATTGAGAGTTACAGGAGATTAATGGGAGTTGTTGTTGTTGGGCAAACTCGTGAGACATAAAGTTCCCGGCTGCTCCTGAGTCTAATAGAGCTGATGTGGATATATGATTGCCCTCTAGAGATAATACTATAGGTACTTTGATGCAAGAACTGGAATGATGTGCTTGAACACAAGGACTCACCGAAGAGGGATTACGAGAGGTGGTCTTGTGGGGCAAAACGCCCTCAGATGGCGGTTGACCACAATAGAGGCAGAATGTTGACGTATACGGCGTTCGTTCTTCGGAGTCAGGTGAGTATATCCGAGCTGCATGGGTTCAGTTTGAGACAGAGTGACCGGGTATTGTGTGCTGGTGGGTACCGTTCTGAGTGGACGACGTGAACGAATCAGATTGTCAATCTGAATGGTTAGTTCGATGAATTGATTCAGCGATTTCCCTTCATCTCGGCAGGCCAGTTCGGATTGCAACTCCAAGCTGAGTCCCCTTGCGAAAGAGCAGTTTAAGTGTGCTCTCCACCCAGTCGGTTTGAGCTGCTAGAGTGCGAAATGTCAAAGCATATTCTGCTGCGGTATTCCTGCCCTGGCTCAACGCAAGTAGTCGGTCATCAGCTCTCATACCTCCCTCCGGGTGTTCAAATATTTCCCGGAAGCGTTGAAGAAAGGTACCAAACGATGGAAAAACAGTGCCATCCTCTCTCCAAACCGCCGTCACCCACTCTAACGCCTTGTCAGCGAGGATGAGCATACCAAGGAAATCTTGCTGGCATCGGTGACATACATAGCTGGTTGTTGATCAATGAATAATGAACATTGCAGTAGAAATCCCTTACTTTTAGTTGGGTTGCCGTCGAACTTATCAGGAGAGCCAGACGTGGGTTAACTGTGAGTGACGGTGGTGGAGAAGCGCCCACACTCGCGTTCGGTGGAGGAGGGCTGGGTTTGTTAGCTGACACCGCAACCTCTGTAGCGTCCTGACGAGTTCCTCTGTTACTGTAGTTAAATGGGTTAGCTGCTGTTGATGAATGGCGAGTTGGTGAGCTTGAGTGGAGATCTCCGTGGACATCTGAACCAGAGCTGCTGGATCGTGTGTTGGCGAAGTCTTCTGTAATGACGCTCCAGGAGAGTGAGGATCCATTTGCAGTTTTATTACAATCTGGGTCGTTACAAACAGGGTCAATCGCCAGCAGACACAACAGTAGGGATAAGGCAACTCGTAATCCAGGTACAGGCATAAGGTCAGGGCAGGCAGCAAGCTTACCAAAATCAGTCCAGTAAAGAATATAGTCCAGGGCAGGCAGCAAAGAATCAAGGAGGGAAAAACAGTCCAGAGTAAATCCACGGGCAGACAGACACAGTAAACAGCACAGAAATGATCACCAGGGTAAACAAGACTTACAGGGAGAGAGTTTGAGAGCACCTAAATAGTCTACTGATGGGAGTCAGGTGCAACGGTAATCAGAGCCAGGTATGTGGGAAATGTAGTTCAGGGGTTTAATACTCAGGAGAGGGTT
Organism: Coregonus clupeaformis; assembly: GCF_020615455.1. Classification (NCBI taxonomy): domain Eukaryota; kingdom Metazoa; phylum Chordata; class Actinopteri; order Salmoniformes; family Salmonidae; genus Coregonus; species Coregonus clupeaformis. The sequence continues at coordinate 9,637 of NW_025537676.1, read as the reverse complement.
CCCTCTGGTGGTGAGCAGGAGGAACAGCGGGAGTCTCGTTTGTGACAGTTAGGAAGATCTGCTTTTAGTTTTCTTGCACCTTATTTGTGGAACAATCTTCAAAATGTTCTTAAATTTGAGGACCTTATTACTGATGAATGTGTTTGTTTTTTATGACCATGTTTTTCTTTCTGCTTGCATTTTGTATTTATATTTTGATGTGTGTATTTTCTGTAATTTATGTAATTCAGGGCTCATCTGTAAAAGAGAGACCTTGGTCTCAGTATGACTCCCTGATAAAATGAAGTATTTTTTTTCCTCAGACATAAATAAACAATTCCAGGTTAAAGTCAAAGACCTAGCTTTCTGGGGGGCATGGGTACACATTTAGCATTTACCTTAAGTCTACGCTCTTATCCAAAGCGATTTACAGGAGCAATTAGGGTTAAGTACGCCTTGCTCAAGGGCACATCGACAGATTTTTCACCTAGTCGGCATGGGGATTCAAACAGCGACCTTTCAGTTACTGGCCCACTGCGCTTAACCTCTAGGCTACCTGCCGCCCCACTACTACACTATTCAAAATATTGCTTTCTTGCTATATGGATGATTATAGCCATAGCAAAACAGTGCAAAACGTCTGTCAGCTCAAGATTAAACTAAAACTTAAACTTAAACCTTTCTCCTGGAATAGAAATCTCCATGTGGAGTATTCATTCCAGCATCACATGCTGGTCCTACCATGGGGATGATGGGAGGTGGTGGATTTATGATGCCTGTTGAAGGGATCCCCTCCCTCTTCGCAGGGGACGCTGGCTGCTGGGAGGATCCCCTCCATCTGCGCAGTGATACTGCCAGTTAGGAGGATCCCCTCCCTCTTCGCAGGGTTGATGCATGTTGGGAGGATCCCCTGCCGCTGCACAGTGATGCTGTCTGTATGGAGGATCCCCTCCCTCGGCACAGGAATACTGGCTGCTGGGAGAGATCCTCTCTCTCTGAACAGGGACAATGCCTGTTGGAAGAGTCCCCCTCCTTAACAGGGACTATGCACAGTGATGCTTGTTGCCTGCCTCCCTCTGTGCAGTGATGCTGTCAGTTGGGATGATCTCCTCCCTCTGTGCAGTGACCGATGCCTGTTGGGAGGATCCTCTCCCCTCTACACAGTGATGCTGCCTGTTGGGCGGATCCCCTCCCTCTTCCCAGGGACGGTGGCTGTTGGGAGGATCCCCAAAGTCTGTGTAGTGATGCTGCCTGCTGGGATGATTTCCTTCCTCTGTGCAGTGATAGTGACTTGCCATACATATTTTAGAGTAGACTTATGAGACCTATGCCAGGATAAGACAAATAGTCTATGTGCAGGACCATATGTTTATCTGAGACATGCTTGATAAAGCTAATCTGTCACTCTGTTATCAAAGCAGATCAAATGTATAGCCATATATACATGAAAGGTCACAATCATATTTGGTCAATCTTTGCATCACAAGTTAGGGTATAGTCAGTGATGCATATCAGTGTTTATATACAGTATATGCAGTGAACAGGGTTTAGGGAGACCTTATTAAAGTGAGAGGATTAAGCCTATAGGCTATGTATTTTATTTCTAAAGCTCATCACATTCCACATATAATTGAATTTAGATGACATGTACTGCATCATGGAAACTATGTAGCCCACAATCCTATGAGGATAATATGTCTAATGCCATAATCATGGCACAGGAACAGCTAGGCCTACACCACATTAGCCTATAGGAGGATAATACATCTTATTAAATGTATTAATGCTTCAATGCTGCTTTCCCCCCCATCTTATAGTAGCCTATCCTTGCATGATTTTGAATAGGAGTTGTGTCTACTTTATAAAAGGCCTAATTATATGCTGTCATTGGACATAAAAAAAAAAAAACGAGTCAAATATACTTTATTCCCTATTATTATTAAGAATTTGATGACACTCCTGCTCCTACTTGAGACAATGCACATACATATACGCTAGATGTCTCCCTCCTCCATGCATCGGAGCCTCACAACAAGTAGCCTAGCTAGACGTGCACTACTACGGCACTGAAGAGTTCATGGGTTCGCTGATTTCTCTGTGCTCGTCGTGAGGCAGTCGCCATTTTGAAACCCAAATCGTTCACAGTACACCCGCTCTGAAACCTGGAACTATGCCGCGGGGCAGGCCTCGCAAACTGAGGGATAAAACCAACGACGGAACAGGTAATCAGTTCCAAAATGTCACGAATAAAAAAGGCAGCGACCATGCTGTTTACACAAGTACGTAATGAATGGGCAAGCTGCTGCGTAGCTGAGATAAACTCACTTGAATATAGTGTATATAGTCCCCGGATATAGTATTGAGGTGTCCATTGCTTTGTGCTGTAAAGTAGTGATTGAGGCGGAATGATATTAATAACATTTCGGTGGCTCTACTTATCCAGATTCAGTCTAATTTACACTTCGGGGAGGCAATAGCTTCCGTAGAGTCCTGTCAAATATAGATAATTTGGCTAGGTAACGTTAGTTAGATGTGTTTTTCTGACTCGTGTGTTAGCATGTTTGTGCTAGGCAGTTGGCTAACAGTCTTTGTTTTTTTATTTGTGTGTGCGAGAAGACAACTAGCTAGATGTCAGCTAGCTGGCTAGCCAAACCATCAAGAAAGTGGAGTGTTTCGCCATCCAGTCTCGGTTCGCTGCAGCTCGATAGCCACATTAGCGAGTTATAACTGCTACTGTTAACTAGCTAACTCTAGTTAACTAACGTTAGTTTAACTAGTTAGCATCCAACTCAAGTCGAGTGATCAGAAGAGAATGGGTTTTCTGCATGTGGCTAGCTAAGTTAAAGTTTGTTGCCATCCTATAGCTAACGCGCAGTCGCCAGCTAGAAGATACAGCTGAGCTAGCAAGCTAACAGCACAGAGAAACAATGCACTCCAGCTGCAAGTTGGCTTGGCTAGGTGTAAAATAAATATATATATATATATATATATATATATATATTGTAGGTCAATTGGTAGCTAGCTAGTATCGTAAGAGTCGTAACTTTAGTTAGACAAGAGCTAGCTATAGTATCAGCTTATTTTTTGCCATGTTTAGTTATGTGACATGACAGTTTACTAACTCGTTCAAGGACAGTATGTTCAACCAGCTAGGCCATCAGGTGTGTAGTCATTGCTCCTAGAAAGATAGCGTTTCTATTGGTCAGATTCAGGTAGGTCCACCCCTATTTGCTGAACCGGTCCAATAGAAACGGTAGTTTTCGAACGTTTTGCAACCGTTTGGAGTAATGGTTACACCCCAGAAATAATCAGTGGGTTTGTTTTAGTGCAGTGGTCGCCAACCTTTTCTGAGTGAAAATGCATGGCGAGATCTACCGCTCAGAATTGTTTTTAACATTACTTTTATAAAAGTAAGCCTTTGCAACATTCACCTATTAAAAACAGTACTGTAGCAATGAGGTTTGTGCACTAGCCAATAGGCCCAATACATTATCACCGCATTGCTTGAATTGCCCTGCCAAATGCATTGTTGTTCGGACCATTAAAAATATATATTTATTTCAAATTTTGAGGTAAGCAATAGGATCACACCGGTAATAGTCAGTTGTATTATTTGTGAGGCAAAGCTGAGTGAGCATACATTTAAATAATTTGCTTTTTATTTAACTGGGCTGATGGTGCCTGCATCTGATGGTCAGTCTCAGCGGAGAGCGAGGGCAGAAGACTGAGGGTCTGCCTCTCAACGTCCCTGAACTCTCCCTTTCCTCCTCTTGACAATGACCAAAAAGGGACACAGTCTTCCAGTTGATGGCGAAACTCGAGTCACACCGCGTTATTTCTGCTTCATGCACAAATTCATGTTACTCCTATGAACCGAGAAAGTGAAATATTCATCAATATAAAAACAAATTAAAGACCCAGGCCGCTAACAACAACGCAAGCCTATCGATACACTTTCCTACTCATTCATTACAACTTAGTGCTGGTTGATCCCCGGGACCAACCATACACAAAAAAATGTATGCACGCATGACTGTAAGTCGCTTTGGATAAAAGCGTCTGCTAAATGGCATATTATATTATTATTATTATTATAGAGTGGAAGTAGGAAGAACCCACATTTTATGGCTTATAAAAGTGTTGAGTAAAAGGTGTTTACAGTGGTGAGTAAGAACTCACTCATAAAAACATCAGCTCTTTGCTGTATTTGTTGACAGTCTCCCTCTAGTCATGGCTTTGAAAGTTTTGAAATCTCACAATATTGACTTTTCTGTAGCTTACTTACGCCTGCTATGTTACTGCCGACACAGTAATCAGAGGCATCCGATTGGTCAGTGGTAGGCTTATAGTGCACTTGATTTGCTCTCCGGGCATGCCAGGAAGACAGAGTTCCTACCTTCAGACATGAAATGGTTCAAAATCAGAACACTTCGCCTACCTGACGCGCAGTGCAGCTGAATCGGGTGCACCTACCACCAACCGCCAGACGGATAAAAATAAATATTTGGGAAACCCTGCATTAAGCCATGTCAACCCAAGGAAGATGCAATCATGAGAAAAATATGGGGCATTAACCAGGTTTTCCATCCAACCGTTTCATGCGGATGAATGACTTGATGCATAAAAAAGTCAGGACAGGCCTTACGGCAACAGCAAATTTGTTGGTAAAACTTCCCAATGTCGACATAACAAAATACGCTAGACAAGGTGGGATTTTTTTTTTGTCTATAGATTATGCGACAATTGCGGTGGAAACCCTTTTATGCGCAAATATTGATAGAAAAACCATCACGTCACAGTAAACTTGGAGTCGAGTGATGATGTTGTAGCCTACTACCATATGACCCACCCATATGACCATTACGCACAACACGTGCGGGGGCCGTATATTTACTATACAAAAGTATGTGGACACCCCTTCAAATTATTGGATTTGGCTGTTTCAGCCACACCTGTTGCTGACAGGTGTATAATATCGAGCCCACAGCCATGCGATCTCCATAGACAAATAGCTCAGTGACATTCAACGGGGCACCGTCATATGATGCCACCTTTCCAACAAGTCAGTGTGTCAAATTTCTGCCCTGCTAGAGCTGCCCCAATCAACTGTAAGTGCTGTTATTGTGAAGTGGAAACGTCTAGGAGCAACAACGGCTCAGCCGTGAAGTGGTAGGCCACACAAGCTCACAGAACGGGACCGCCAAGTGCTGAAGCGCGTAGCGTGTAAAAATCACCTGTCCTCGGTTGCAACACTCACTACCGAGTTCCAAACTGCCTCTGGAAGCAACGTCAGCACAACAACTATTCGTCGGGAGCTTAATGAACTGGGTTTCCATGGCCGAGCAGCTGCACACAAGCCTAAGATCACTAATATGCAATGCCAAGCGTTAGCTGGAGTGGTGTAAAGCCCGCCGCCATTGGACTCTGGAGCAGTGGAAACGCATTCTCTGGAGTGATGAATCACGTTTCACTATCTGGTAGTCCGACAGACAAATCTGGGTTTGGCAGATGCCAGAAGAACGCTACCTGCCCCAATGCATAGTGCCAACTGTAAAGTTTGGTTCGGGCTAGGCCCCTTAGTTCCAATGAAGGGAAATCTTAACGCTACAGCATGCAATGACATTCGAGACGATTCTGTGCTTCCAACCTCGTGGCAACAGTTTGGGGAAGGTCCTTTCCTGTTTCAGCATGACAATGCCCCGTGCACAAAGCGAGGTCCATACAGAAATGGTTTGTTGAGATCGGTGTGGAAGAACTTGACTGGCCTGCACAGAGCCCTGACCTCAACCCCATCGAACACCTTTGGGATGAATTGGAACACCGACTGCGAGCCATGCCTAATCGCCCAACATCAGTGCCCGACCTCACTAATGCTTTTGTGGCTGAATGGAAGCAAGTCCCCACAGCAATGTTCCAACATTTAGTGGAAAGCCTTCCCATAAGAGTGGAGGCTGTTATAGCAGGAAAGTGGGGGACCAACTCCATATTAATGCCCATGATTTTGGAATGAGATGTTCGATGAGCAGGTGTCCACATACTTTTGGTCATGTAGTGAATAATTACAGTAACCTATTTCAAAAACAACTTGTGTACCTCTAATTTTATATCAATGAGCTGGGCACATATGGTAGTTACAGAAAAAATATATGACTATACATATATACAAAATTACAAAGTGGAGTGCAATTATGAGAGTGTAACAGTTGTCATAAAAAGTAGGCCCAATCCAGAAAGAACTCCTAGCCCCCCTGATATTCAAATTCCGCCCCTGACATTTCATGTGGCCCCTGTTGTTCACTAATTTCATAGACTTAAAGAAAAAATATTTTTGAGCATTGTGCATACTATTGAAACTCAACTCCCTATTTACTCCCTAGCCCGTGCCCTTGGCCCTAATCCTTCAATGTTTTCATCTGTAAGGTCAGCCTGACCTGGTCAGGTGTATCAATATGGTGGTAGCATCACCACTGCACTGCTTAGGCTACCTATCCAGACCCTTCAGATTTGCAAACATTGAAAGGTTAGGCTGGTACTAAGGGGAGGGGTTGATAGTGATTTGGGACAGGCTCATATCAATTACCCCATGTAGACCTACCCATTACCTGATTTGGATACCAGATAAAGGCTAGCATAATATGCCAAAACATTGGTTAATGCTCTGTGTCTGTGTCTTAACCCTTTTTTTAGTTTAATTACAAATTACAATAAATGTGATTATTAGGCTATTACATTGCTTGGCTGTTTGTTATTTGGATTGCTTTAGTTCTAAATATCTCCTTTCCACACACCAAACAGACTGAAAAATACATACAGGTGTTCAAAAACTGCCCCCTTCTGGGCCTCCCATTGCAGTACTCGGCAGCACCACCTTGTAAAAGAAATCCTGGGGAGAACCCTGCAAACCTAACACTAAACCTAATATTTCACTGTCATGAATCTGCTGGGAAATAGGCTGGTGGACCAAAACATTAGGCAAATTGCAGACTGTTTAAGTAGCCTAATTATGAACACCATGGTAATATGAGTGTCTTTGTCTCCCTCCCTCTCTCTTTCTGTCATAGAGGGTATATCTGAGGCCAAGCAGAACTACAGCCATGGGGATTCCAAGGACAACAAGTGCACTGTCTGCTCCCAGAGCTTCACTACTGAGAGCCAACTACAGAGGCACCAGCGTGACCATGAGGCCAACGACAAGGCAAGCAAAGGGCCAGACGAGGCCGTTTGACACAACATAGGCTGCACAGACCTAGCCTGGGTGCCAGTCTGCTTTCTGCTCTTGCCAACTCACTTATGGAATTGTCAGTGCAATGTTTAGCTTGACAATGACAATGGAGTAGGCAAAAGCACATACAGAGCTGGGACCAGGCTAGTACAGACCTACCTTAATGATCTCATTTGATATGGATGAAACTGTACTTGATTCACATTTTTTTTTTTTTTTTTTATATGTTTGAATGGTGTGCTGGATGTGAAAACATTAGATATACTTTACATCCATTGTTGATTAAGGTGAAGAACCCAAAAAAGTACCAGCACATAGGCCTAGTCCTCCATGTGAAATTGTACTGTTGTTTCTGCCTGACACAGATGAGTTGTCCTCAGATGGCAGTTGTAGCTTTTCCACAGAGATACAGTATGAGGGGATTTATTATTCAGCTGTCAGAGTGGGAGAGCCTCTCTTGCAGGCCAGTGAGCAAACAGTTAGACAGACAGAGGGAACATCTTCTTAAGACAAATAGCCCAGTGTATGAGGGAAATGTAGTGCCACCAGAGAGCAAATGCAACTGACACAGAGTTATTGAATAAATAAATATATTAGAAATATACCCAGGAAATACGACCTTCAGCCAAGCAAACCTGAAAATTATAACAGGAGAGAAAATGGACTGGCCGGACTATTTGTTATTGTAGGACTCAGTTACTCACTCATGCACATCTTTTTAAAACGTTTAAGTCATTTAGCAGACGGTCCTATCAAGAGCGACTTAAAGGATCAATTAGGATTAGCGGCACTTGCAAGGGCACACTCGGCAGATTCTCACCAAGTCGGGCTCGTGATTCAACCAGTGACCTTTCGATTACTGGCCCAACGCTCTTAACCGCTAGGGCTACCTGCAGGCCACACAGTCACTCACTTGCGTACACTCACTCACTCAATCACTACCTCAGTCATTAACTGTCTTTCTCTCTTTCTCCCTTCCAGCCTCACGTGCGATCAGTGTTCCCCAGACGTTTAACGTGGAGTTCAACCTCACGCTCCACAAGTCCACACCACGCCACCTCGGACCCCACCTGCCCGGTGTGCCACAGAAGTTCTCCCGCGTGGCCAGTCTCAAGTCCCATATCATGCTGCATGAGAAGGGAGGAGGTCAGTCAATCAGTGATATGATTGAACTCATTCAAACATATAATTTAAAAATGCGATTGTCTTGAATCTGCTGGGAAATATGGTTTATCGAAGGTAAAAATGTAATGTTTAGCTGGTGGAGTAGCCTATACTTTTAATTATTTATTAATTCAATTAATCAATAAATATCTGTGGACTTTTTTTCACATCAGGTCACAACCATCCCTCATAATATAATGATAATACATATAATTTATATAGGTGACTGCTTTCTATACCGCAAAGACGCTCGGGAGTATGATGGACTCACTGCATGTCTTCTGAATTGTGGTCCTTCTCCATCCTCCCTCCTCTCGTCTGTGACCTCATCTTCTCGTTTCTGTTCTTTCCCTCTCTCCTCTAGAATCTGATCTGTTACAGAGTGTGGCGACGAGGTTCATTCTCCACAGCCAGCTCGTGCTGCATCTGGAGGAGCACCGCAAAGAGCTGTCTGGGGGGCCAAGGTGTACCCTCTGCAAGACCTGCAGCAAGGAGTTCAAGATGGCGGGCCAGCTCAAGGAGCACACCAAGACCCCGTCAAGATGAGGTTAGAGAGCGAGGAGACGGTAGCACAGAGGGTCTCACGTGATTGTTACCCCTGTTGTCCAAAGTGCTTGTTTTTAGCAACACATTACTAAGTGTATTAAGTGCTCTTATCTCCTGTGTCTTTATGTTTCCTATGTTTAATTTGGAGACCAGCGTTAAATTGTGTTTCCAAAAGAACAACCTGACCAAAGACTGTTTCTACATTGGGTTGATTTCTGTTTCTCTGCACTTTTTTCTGTCAGGCCACTCAGCTCGAATTCCAGAAACTACAAGAAGAATATAGATCGCAGTGGATTCACCCAACACTGTCAGCACTGTGGCAAGACGTTGTAAAAAGCCCAGCCAGCCTGGTTCGACACACACGAATACACACAGGTAAGCAAAAGACAGCTGGGTCAGTGTTAATTAGGCCGCATCAAAAACATTTAAAACTTTTGCAAATTAAAATGAGTCCCTCCCTGTTTCGTTTGTTTTCTTCAAGTTTCAAGCCTAATGAACATGACCGAGAGCTTGTTCTACTTCATACAAGACTCTTTGATTTGGAGTTGTTGAATTTGAGAGGCATTAAATGGAGGAGCATGAGATGGAAGTTAATGGCCTCTTGGAGCCCTAGAGGCCCAGTGTGTGCAGGTGTGCTGCTATCACTGTTGGACACCAGGGTGTCACCACTGATTGGGAAATGATCCTTGCCTCTCCCCTATTGTAAGGTGCCACCAAGCTCCTGTG